>NC_132780.1:63593800-63896830 GCF_048418805.1 Vulpes vulpes
ATTCTGATTTTATTATTAAAAAAATAAGGGCAGCCCCGGTGACTCAGCAGTTTAGCGCTGCCTTGGGTGGAGGGCCTGATCCTGGGGTCCGGGATTGAATTCCACATCGGGCTCCCTGTGTGGAGCCTGCTTCTCCCTCTGCCTGTGTCTCTGCCTCTCTCTCTCTCTCTGTGTGTGTCTCTCATGAATAAATAAATAAAATCTTAAAAAATAATAATAATAAAAATAAAAAATATCTCCCTTAAGATTTCAAGGGCTCTACCACCATTACTTTAAAAAAGACACACTTTGCTCAATTTAGAACAGTCAATTTAATATTCTGCTAGGGCAATAACATGGTATATATGCAAATAAAAGGCATTTTACAATCCCATTTAAGTTGGTCTCTTTTAGATCTCATTCTGAGTACATATGAGCTCAGGAAATAATAGCGGATCAGCCCTCTGTTAACACTGACAACAGGTTTTCTTTCTTAAAACTTTAAAGGTCTTTTAACTGAAGTTTGTGCACCTTCCTAACATAATAGATTCTGCAGACCCTTAAATCACTGGTAGGAAGCTCAGTCATCAAAAAAAACCCTCTGAGTTGATATATGGATTCTTTATTTCTAGTTACTTTTTCTATAAATAAGAAAAAAAATAAGTTTAAATTTAGTGGAAAATGCATAAAACTGTAGTTTAACTATGATTTAAACAATGGAGAAAGGTCCCATGTTATACAAACAGTTAAATAACATCAAAGAAGATACCAAACACATATACAGTTGACCCTAGCACAGCAATAAGGGTTAGAGGAACCAAACCCCACACAGTTGAAAATCTAAGTGTAACTTCTGACTCTCCAAAAACTTAACTACCAATCGCTTACTGTTGACCAGAAGTCTTATCAATAAGGTAAAGTCAATTGACACATGTTTTGCACATTGTATATATTGTATACTGTATCCTTTAAAAAAAAAAAAGATTTACTTATTTACTTATTTGAGAAAGTCAGAGAAAGAGAGAGAGAGAGGAGAGGGGTAGAAGGAGAAGAAGAGTGGGGACAATGTGGGGCTCAATCCCAGGACCCTGAGAGTATGACCTAAGCTGAAGTCAAATGTTGGACGCTTAATAACTGAGCCATCCAGATGTCCCTGTATATTGTATTCTTATAATAAAAGAAGCTAGAGAAAAGAAAATGTTAAGAAAATCATCAGACAAAATACATTTACAAAACTGTAATATCAAAAAAAAAAAATCCACACCTAAAATAGACCCACACAGTTCAAATCCATGTTGTTCAAAGGTCAACTGTATATACATAAATGTAATAAATATGTTTGTATGTATATAATGTGTAAAGTCTTTATATCTCTATATAATAGGTCTATGAGCATCTTTATGTGTCCATTTTTCTAGTGATAGCATTTGTTTGAAGCGATCAACTAATCTATCTTTAGTTCATTCTTGATTTGAATTCAGAAAAAGAAGCAAAACCCATCAAGAAAAAGCAATTTTAGAGGAATAGGAATTGGGGCCAAACAGGTTGTATAATCTATTTCCTCTAAAAATAACCAACAGAAGGCCTGGCAGCCTGTCTTACTTATCAGCAGCTTCCCTTCATTAAATCTAATTGCTATGCGGAGGCCATTTCAATTGATGCATGTAAAAAGCAATTTCAAGTCCACGATGGTGGCCTCCAGCCTCTCTGGGGAGTAGATGGTCCATCGTGCTCCTTTTCATGTCTTCCTTAGTATGGAAGGCAGTGAGACTACTAGTGACTGTCCATTCTGTTACTTGGCTTGAACTTGCCCATAAGTTTATCAAGAGGATTCAGAATATATTTGGAATTGTGATATGCAAATATGTAACTAAAGAGAGAGAGAAGGAAAATGAATGAATGAACAAATGAACAAATGAATGACTGAGATATGGTGCTTGAGCTTGGGCTTAGGGACCACATTGTCTGGTTTCAACCCTGGATTGTGTGATCATGGATAAGTTACTTAATTTAGTGTCCACATCTATAAAATGCAGAAAAGAGCAGCGCCTGTCTTGTTATAAGGATTAAATGTGTTAATGCATGTTATCTATCATCTCTGTTTTAATAAATATCTCCAATTCAAGGGGCAAAATGATACAGAATTCTATCTTATTTCAAAAACTGTTGGTCTTTTTCATTCATTCACCCATCCATCCACTTCATACTGTCTGATTTTATTTTGAGCATCTTTTACTTACCAAATCTCATCTAATGAGAAAGACACTTAAGGCTTCTGAATGTTTTGGGGTGAATCTAGATAATAACTAACCCTAGCCACTGTAAAATAGGAGAGCGGGTATCCTTTGGGCACTGGTAAAGGGACCATTTCAAAATCATTTTTAAAAATGCGTTATCATTGTATCCTTTAAAAGAGAATTGTGTTGAAAGTAGATGCAGTTCTCTTCACTCAGATATATTCAGTAGAAATAAAAACATCATATGTGATCAAACTCCTTAGTCAATGCCTGTCTACATGTATATTATGTCAAAGCATAATACTTTATATGCTTAAGTGTTCTAATAATAATTATCATTGATCAAGTGCCTACTATGTGGCAGGCACTATCTATTTGCCATTTTACTAATTCTTACAACAACCCAATAGTATAGAAATTATTCCATGTTGATAGACATGGGGAGGTTAAATCATAGAGCTACTAAACATTATGTGCAAACTCGAGTCTAGTGCTAAAGCACCTGTTTCTCCTTGCTTGTTGTGTGGTTTTTATCCTTATAATTTACGATATTTCCTTCTAACTGGATGTCATTAGCTAGTCTCATATAATAGTATACCTACGTCCCCTTTCAGAATGTCAGGTATTAACAATGTTTATTATTAATATGCAACCCTAAAGCATATTTTATAAGCTTTACAGGTACATAATATAGTGTTTTCTCCCCCACCTTTCTTAACATATCATCAGATCGATAGTACATCTTTCAATCAGTGGCCTCTGTGACTGCTTTTTAAAGTTGTTTACAAATTCTAGGTCTCTTCTTCTGGGTTTGGGGTAGAATTTTGGAATCCTCTGCTTGCTCAAAAGCAGTATGGCCATAAGTGGAAACAATGATTTTAATACCAGCACATGAGTGTCCATGTTTTTTTTTCCTGCCTCACCCATTATGAAATCGTGGGTGGAGACAGCACCTCCATGGCTGAGTTTCTGAGTAACTGTGATGGCAATGGACATGCTGAGTGAGCAAAATACACACTTGGTTATTGTAAGCCACTAAGATTTTGGAGTTGGTTGTTAATACAACATAACCTATTTTGTATGACTGATGTAGCATCTTAAAATCTAATCAATATGGCATTTACCTTAAGATCTCAATTTAGCATTATAAAGGTCAATTTGAAGACAATAAAGGAAAGAAATGTTACTATAGCATTTTATAACAATTTACAAGGTGATAGCCCATACCATTAGACTTCGTCTTCCTTAAACTGTATTCTTTAGCCATTTTCCCTTTTGTGCTACCAAGGCATGACTTGGGTAAGGGTGGGAAGTTTCAGCTGACAATACAGAAGCCACTCTCCTAAGTTGCTTCAGTGTACTAAATAACAGATCTGATATTTATTTTTTCTTATAAGAGAATCCAGGGTTGACAAGAGTACTAGCTAGCTAAGGTGCACTCTGTTCTGTCACAGTGAATATCCGAGGTAACTGAAACGTGTGGAATGCATTTTTACTGGGCTCAGTGATTTAATATTATGGTATATGCCTTCTCACATCCTGAATTACTAATTAAATTATTCTTATAACTATGAATTGCAATAAAATCATCTCAGTGAGGTTAACGTCGTGACATCTTTTATTACCAGAAGAATATTTTTAAAGCCCCCACAAACAATTTCAGTGAGAAATGAATTATTGTTATATCTTAAAAAGGTTATGAATAGCTTTTGGTACTGACAGCACATTTCTCCAGATTCTATGTTCTGAAGTTGAGATTTTCATTATATTTTCATTGCACTGAACCTAAATTAAAGCTGATCTTATTATAGAAAAAGAATTGCATTCTATTTTAAGAAGGATTCTTCCAATTCCAGCTTATTGTAATATCAGAGGCCAATAGAAAAAGAGCAAAGTAACTATTTATTAGAAAGAAAAATATGATTATTGAGACAAATAGCACTTTTAATAAGTTGACTATTTCAAGCTACTCAGGGATCCCACAATTGAAATATCCACTTAGTAACTGTGAAGTTGCCTTGGAAAGTCCTAATAGCTAATTCTCTAAGTACATTTTTCTTTCTATATTCCCCACCTTGTTCCATAAAAATCTCAAGGTGATCTGAAGGAATGTGTATAGATCAATGGGATTTAAAAAAGAAATGAGGACCTTCGGTCTATGAAATACAAATGTCTGGAAATAAGATACAGATCAGCTCAGTCCTTAAGTTAAAACAACAATTTCCAATGTGCACAGAACCTATATAATGAAAACAAATCAATTCCTTGGGTCTCTGATTTACGGAACATCTTTGGAGAAGCCAGGCTGTTATTGCAAGAAAAAGGACCTGATCCTTTGGAGCTCCAAACTTCTTACATTCTTTACCACATTCCAAAAATTGGAAATGGACCCCCAGTACATCTGTGTATCTATTCATGGATTTATATGTGCATAAATCTATGCCAATGTACTATATACAATATAAAATACATGAAAAAGGCAACATAAAATAATCAAAAGTGTATTATATTGTTCCTGTGCCCCAGGGAATCATTTTCCCCATTCCACTCCCACCCAATGTGACAGGAAAGCACAATGATGTCTTCCTAACATTGCCTGCTGATGAAGAATCTATTCTGTCTCCCTCCCCAAGCATCACTGCTTGCCTTTGACCCAAAAGTTTCCATACTTTGGGCAGAGAAGGTTGTCTTTTGCAAGTCACCTCCCTCTAAACAACAGAAACCCAAACCTCAAATTTCTCTTCCTGCTCTAGTACTTAGCTGTCTCCATTTTTCAAAGACTTTCCTGTGAGGAATCATTAACTTGTTCTACCAACACAAGATACTGAGTACAACCACCAGACCTCATCTGCTCTTGACTTTTCCCAGAACCCTTGAAATCAGAATTTTTCCAGTATTTTACTTCCACCATAGCAACTTCTCACAGCATTCCAAAACCTTATTTGACAAAATATACAAGTCAAAGATTAAAGTGATAGCTTTTTGGCAGGTTAATCTCATATCAAATTAGGAAGAGAAATTGTTTTTCTTTTTATTATACCTTCTTAGATGGTTAATTTATATTAGGTCTTTAAATTTCTGCTGTAGAACTCATCCACAAAAATCATACAGCATTCAATATTATCCTTAGAATTCCATAGCACTGCCTCCTCTTGCTCCAGGCCATCAAAGTCACTGCTGCCTTCAGAAGTATCTTCTGAGATGGGCCCAAGTATTTATCTGTCCAGGTAGGATCTCAGGCCCATGCAATAATTTCACTATTAAAGCCCATATTAAGGCATTTGAACAGCAAGTTGTAAACATCTCTAGCATGACATTGGTACAACAGTGCAGTAAACACTAATCAAACTAATTCAGTGCTTAATTTCATTTGCCCCTGCTAAATGGCTCATGTGATGTGGCAACCTTAAAGGCAGCCTTCTCATAGACTCTGGAGTTTAAATTTACATGAGGCAGAGGTAATCACTCCCAAATGCAATTAACTCATTACCACCAAATCTATACGTGGAGAACTAAATTAGGACTAGCACACTTTTCACCCTTAATTTCTTACTATCTTTGTTTGCTTGTTCTCTTTAAACAGTGATTACTTACAAGGTAAAAAGAATATAGTCAGTGCTGTCAAACAACATGGTCTAATAAGCAAAACAAGGGCAAATCATTTGCTTTTGTTTTCAGTTTTCCAAAATGCGATGTGATACATGATAAAGACCGATTCTCAACTACCCCAGGGCATTAATTATCAAGATAGTGATTATCAAGCTCAAGGAAATTCCCATAAAAAGTCTTCATATAAATACAAACCGTTTTGCTCTTCTACACTTGAATACACACACTCTTTCTGAGCTTCATTGATCTAGAATACAAGATATCAACTTCACCACTTATTATAATAAAGTTGGCTGTGGTTATTTTGTCTGCCTGAGAATGGAATCAGATTTGAGTTGCAAAACTAGCCTCTATCAAGCCTTTACAGATTGATTTAGTGTTGGCTGAATATTCATAGATTCAAAGCACTATCTAGAATATCAAAGAGGACTGCTTTCCTCTGGAAACCTGTGATCAATTGAGCTGAAGCATCAAAATGCCCTATTTTTTATGTTTCTGTAATCTGAAATACTGAATAGATGTTATGAAGCTAGCCTTGCTTTTGAGATGTATATCAATCTGTCCATACTGAGTCAAGATTTACTTCTCAGAAGAAATGGTATTAATTTTTAAAGAAAATAGGGAAATGATGTTAGAAGTGATGTTGGAAGAACACAAAATTATTTTTAAGAATGACATCAAACTTAAAATTATATATTTAAATTGTATTTTAAGCCAAGGGCATTTTAATAATAAAATAACCCTATAGATAATTATACATGCTAAAGACAAAAGATGTAATATCAATACTACCTAACATTGTCTGAATTGACTGAAAATCCTTAATGTCTTGCTGCCCAAACAAAGATCAACCCCAGACATGCTTGAAAACGTTCTTAAGTCAACACCTTAGCCATTTTCTCCAGTGTCTGCCTGCCATGGCATGTTCTAGTTCTTCTTGTCCTGGTTTGGTAGATGCAAAATCTGTCAATTCCTCACCCAGTTTCCACCCTTCAGATTGGCACTTCAGTTATATCAGCTAGGGCTTTCGGTGGGCTTTGCCCTGGAGTAGTTTCCTGATCTCCCATCTCCTCACTTTGCAAAGTTTATGGAATAAGGGAGGTATGTCCCTTCCTTGCATTGTCTAAGCTCCTTCCCATTTGGAACAAGACCTCAGACAGAAAAGAAAAGGCCTAGAATAACCGAGGATCCAGCTACACACCCAGGGAATTAGGACTCACTTTGAGATCTTTAATGTCAAGGATAATCCCAGGGACAAAGCTGAAGGGGAGGGAGGAGCAGAGCCAGGACAGAGGAAAATGCCACACAACTCTTTCTTTAGAAGCCACAGAATGGCCCCTGACTTCTGACTCTGAACCAAAGTCCAGCCTGTCATGGATGCGAAGGCAACCTTGACCCTTTCCTTGGGATCATTCCTCAGCCTACCTGGTTTGATCATGGGTGCCAGCCAATGACCAAGGAACTGCTGTCTCCAGAGGCCTTCTTACCCAAATATTTTGGCTCAGGCCTTGTCCATAATGTACCTCTAACTCTTCCTGTGCTTATCATTTCAACCATACCCTCACAATCCGTAGTTATGGTTCAGTATCTAATAATCTGATGCCTTACCACCCAAACTATCAGCAATGTTTCCAAGAATAACTTACTTAAGATATCTCCCAGCACTTTTACAAGATAGCCAAGTATTATTATGATTCATGTTGTGGTTTTCAGATTAACTTGAAAAAGTAAAAATAATTGGTCATTTTAATAATAGGTTCCTTCCTAAAATGAAAAATTCCTGTCTTTGAGTACACATGGGAGGCCAATGACAATGACTTTCAGAGACATCCAATTTCAAAGAGGCTTTTCTTCCAAATATTCACTATACTACCAAAACCAGGTACCTTAAATCAAAATCTATCTACATAAAAAAGGTTACTAAGAATGAAAGACAATGCTTGTACTGTAAATATTTAATCAGTGAAGCCACTGATAAATCAAGCACAACTACATTAAGGTGCTTCATGACTCATTCTTTAAATATGACATCCTCAAGAATGTTTCCACCTCTTCAATTTTAAAGTAGTATCTAAGGACAAATAAATTTCCAAACAAGGAAAAAGTAACCTATACTAATAGTCTACACTAGATGTCAATATCTAAACATCTTTTCAATATCCAGACATATTCATCCATTGAAAAGAATGAGAGATTGATTCATACAACCAACCCAGCAGCAGGCTTCGCTCACACAGTTGGGAAAATGGAGCTAGCTGGAATGTCAAATCTGCCACCCATCAGTTCTAACAGAATAGGCTGAATTAGTTCCAGAGAGGGAATGAGGTGACAAGTAATGTGAAATAGCAGAGGTACATGGGAAACAACTCCTGTGAAATTCATACCACCTTTAGTACCAAAATACCATACAGAGAATGTGAGACTAAAAAATAATGTCCTCTCTCTAAGCTCAGGTTGTAATTACGCCAGGAGCAGGGAATTATATTCCTAGAAGAAAAAGAACCTTTATAAGTTATCCCTAAGTAAAACATTTCAATCCACAGTCAAAAAACATTCTTTAAGGATTCTGAAATTGCAGTATGATATGTGACTAAAACAGTATCCTTTTTATCTCCGTTCACACAATGGACAGACATTTATAGGAAAGAACTCTATTACCATGCCATCTTACTCCAGCCAAATAAATTTTGTTCCCAGGGCTCCCTCTCTCTGAATGCCTCATTGTCTAGAAAGTGCTTCTTCTGCCCAAAAAGCCTTGCTCATTGCTAACCAATTGCATAAAGTTATGATGACTGCAAGAAAGAAATCAAGACTCCAAAAGAGAAATCAGTGAAAGGAAGTCAAATCTCCAAAGACAAGGAAGGACAAATATTCAACAAACATTGGAGTAATTTTCCAATTACTAATTAGCATTACTAATTATCAAAGAAATGTACATTAAAACAACAATAAAGGACCATTTGGCATATATTAAATTAGAAAAATAGTGAAAATTTTCAATGCTATCGATGTGGCATAAGACAGAAATATACTGCTAATAATCATGTATTCACTAGAGTCTACTCTTTTGGTAAGTAATATAGTAATATATATCCAGAATCTCAGAAGTGATCTTGCTCTTTGACCCAGGAATTTTAGAATTTATCCTAAAAAAACTCTCAAGTATAAAAATAATATGTTCATGAAGACACTTACTATATAAGTGCCTATAATATGAAAAATAAAGACACCAAAAATAGGGGAATGTCTAAGTAAATGCTGATGCTTTGGTTCAAGAGCATATCATACAGCCAGTAAACATTATGAAAATGAACAATATAAAAACAACATGAAAATGTTAACCATACACTATTGGGTGAAAATAAATATTGTTATATACTCATTGTGATTATAATTGATGAAATATACATGTGGATAGGGACAAAAAAGAAGAAATATTTTTAAGTGTAATAAATGTATTAGGATAATAGGATCAGGGAGGATTTGCTTAATGACCTTAAGCATAAATATCATCATAATACTATTTTTATAACTTAAAGTAAGGATTTTGGACATAACAAAGATATCTTTCTCCTCCCCAGACATTTGAGTTATGGTCTTAAAGCCCAAGGCAATATTTTATTCATCTCTGTGTCACTCTGAGCACTGACCCAGCTCCCTACAGGATCATTACATGCCCTCAATTTTAGACAATAATGTAGATTTCTTACCCCTCTTCAATCTCATCTTGTCTAAGAAGTAGTAAAGTAATGATTCTCTCTTAGGAATGCCAGAGAGCAGTGGAATTTCATAAACTGCATTGCTAGTTCTTTAAAAATCTAATATTACCAATATTTCAGCTTGTTTGGAGTCCTAAAATGAAATTTTCTCTGGGTAAGTTTTCTTCTCAGATAAATTTCCTTTGCAAAATGAAGTTTCTTCACAACATTGACACAAATCCTTTATATTGCCCGATCAATCCAGAATGCTGTAGCAAAGTTAGTGGTAATTATTTTTGTACACCATTGATTTAGACAGGTGCTTTGAGGGAAGGGCAAAGAATCTTTGAACATAACAGAGATTTTAACAGAGAGTTTATGGAAAGCATTACCTTATTTAAATGTTCTCTTCATGACAAATACATAATAGGGAAGGAATCTCTACATTTTCCAGAGAACACATTCACTGATATTTTGCATTAATCCAACATTAACCATTTTCTCATAAAATGAAAATAACCTTAAATTTAAGTCCTCAGTTTCTGGGTTTATTTGTTTTTACAACTAAATACCTTTTCTACCAAATTAAAACAATAATGTATAGAAATTAATATATCTTATTGATAAGGCCAAAGTTTTTCTGTAAACTTTATTTTTGCTTTCCTCACTGATCAGGTCTGAGAGTAATTTGAAAAGAAGGTGATAATGTCTGATAATGCTAGCTAATAATGCATATTAAAATTCTCTACTGGTTTCCATTTATATTTTATATTTTTTGAGGCTTCTTTTAAATTGACTTTTTCATGTAGTTCCTATCTAAAACTTACTTTGTCTCAGAGCACCCCTATGCAATAGTAACCAGGTATTGCACTTAGGTATACCTCAGGAAGTGAAGCAGTCTTTTCTTTTCTTTTCTATCTTTTTTCCTTTTTTTTTTTTTCTTTTAAGGCAGAGTCAGAGGGGTAGTAAAAGTTCAGATTAGAGACTTCGCTTAATTTCCTTAGGCTCCTATTACTATTTAGGGAATTCTGTTTGAATTCTTTTTAATTAAATTCTGTTTTTATTCTTTTGGTGGTTTGAGACTGTGTGTGAACAACATCTAGGGGAGCTAATGTTACTTTTTGTGTAATGGGTGGTTTACAGGTAATGTTTTGTTACTAAATGGCTTTAAGTAATGATGAAGGGAGTTGGTTGCAAGTGGTCCCTGTCATTTCTGACCATCATATATAGAGTAGAAAGGGCATTCTCTACTAGAAAAGTGGCTTAAGGAGATGTGAGATGAATTAAGGCAGGATGTATCTCTTGGTGTCCAAAGTATGGCTGACTGGAGACAAGCCTGGTAAGTGACAGGATCTCAGTAAGACTAGGAAGATAGTTTGGAACTAAATCATGGCAAAGCAGTAACATTAGATCTTGTTCCTGTAACAGTAGGACACTGAGGACATGCAGTTTTTGGTTATCACCATGATAAGCACCAAGATTATTTTCACACATAAAACCTTCTGCAGCAAGATAAGCCATCAACAACCAAAGTCCGCTTGCCAGCCAGGCTCTAGCATCTCTCTTGTACACTTAATTTTATTATGCTGGCTCTTACTGAAATCCCCCCTCTGCAATCCTATTGCACTTTGTCTTTTCAACCATAACTCTGAGCTCTTAACAATATTTGCCTTGCATTATTCCCCGCTCTTCTTTCCTTTTTATTTATGATCTGGTTCCTCACCAATATTGCAAATTGCAAGGGAGTAAGAATTATATATTTTATATTTTTTGTGACCCCCTGCCAGAAATGCAAAGCGATGGCTGTACAGTGGATGACGAAAATTTTTTTTTACTTTTTAATAACTTAGTTTCCTTCTAACTACCACAGTTGAAATTTTCTCTTATTTATCTTTTTTAAAAAAAAACACACACACAAGCATCACACTCATTACATGTATAATTAGAAATTGACTCAATTATTCAGTGAGGTACCGAGCAACAGTCAAGTACCAAGCTGTTGACAGGGCTGGTTCTGCAACTAATACTTGGTAAGAACTGATGCACAATGATTAGAGGAACAAAGAGAAATACACTCAAAGCTTCTTTCTGAGAAAATTAAATAACACGTTCTTAAGAGAAATTGACTTAGAATGATAATTAAATAGGTACAATTTTTAAATAGGCAATACTTTACAGATGGTAAGAAGTTGACAAACCAGCTAACCAAGAAACTGATTCGGGGGTAGATTTTTACCCTAGAATGCACAAATTAACATAAAAAAGTCCTTTAATGAAACACGTACATTTTTTCTATAACTTTATTTGACTGTAGAAGGGGAAAATCATCTAGATGTCAATATATTCATCTTTACAGTTGCTTATATGCTGAGGGACATCTATTTCACAGAGGTTTAATCCATTCAAGATCTTGTCTCTACCCTATAGTTGCCAGGAGTCCCCTACTCATTGTGTTCTCTCTCGCGCCTCTTCAGTCAAGGTCAACCAGGAATAACAGCAATACTGTCTGCAATATCCTCTAATGCCTGTCTACTCTTCTTAGGATGAAGGCTAAGCTCCAAAACAGTCGACCACAAAACCTGGCCTGGTCTGTCCCCACCTTCTTCCTTGGCTTCCGCTACACTAACCCCTCTCCCACCTAGTGTACCAGAGAGAATTTCTTTCAGTGTCTCAAGCCTTATGCTTACTTTTCCCCAACCCTTTAAATGTTTTGTTCCTTCTGTCTAAAACACTCTTATGCCTATGTCTCTGCCTCTCTGTGTCTCTCATGAATAAATAAATAAAATCTTTAAAAATAAATAAATGAAACACTCTTCCTCCCTTTCTTCCTTTTCCTGATAATCTCTGTTCTTCCACAGCTATCACTTCAAGTATTCTCAGGTCCTGTGCCTTCCGCTCACAGCCAGGGTTGTTAGCTGCCCCTCTTTGGGGCCCTCATTGTCTCTGGACTTCTGCTGCACTTACTGCACTGTAATAAAATATCAGTTTTTGGTTTGGTTTGGTTTGTCTTAATCCCTCCACGAAGTCATGAATTCCTTGAGGACAGGTACCATTTTGTGTGTTGCTATTATTTCCAGTGCCAGTTGTAAATTTTGATGATTAGAGTTGACCACAGATAAGGTCATTAAAGTACGTAAGCTCCATTCATTGCAAAGATGAACGTTAGAGTGGAAGACATCGTGCGTATTTGTTAATAAAGTCTAGGAAAAAAAGAAACATTTGCTTTCACAGAGGCACAGCTCAATCTTTGTAGAGATGCTTTATGAAGTTTGCTCACTCAACTTTAGTATTTATCCATGAGAGCACAAAGCCAACTACAAAAAGTTCATATCTACTAAAAATTGCTAAAATGCTTTAAGAAAACCTAATACCCTAGAAATACTTAGTAATTGCAGTCATCCTTCAAGGGCTCAAAGCCAATACACGGAGCACCAAATTTGTGAGATGAATGCACTAGATTTTAGGTCTACAAACATAATTCCCCTTTGAATTTGGAGAGGATGTTATAAATTCTTTGTACCTAACATTTGTAAAGATAAGAACAATAGACGAAAAATTGCCACATCCCACCTTGACATGTCTACAATAGAACTACTCATCAGTCTGAATTGATGGGATAGCAAAACAGAAGAGAGTTTCAGTAACTAAAATAGAACTTTTTTTTTTCAAAGCGTCTCATCTTCCTCTGTTCAGCTGAAAAAAATACATGTGTGTAATAATTATTGGAATCTCTGAGAGTATATCTTTTCCTGGATTTTTTCAAAGCTTCCCTAGAGAAATACTTTCAAGTCGCCAGAGTTAGTTTAATAAATTACTTTTCCCTAGGTCCCAGTTGCTCTAACATGAATGAAATCCCTTGAAAATAAAAATGATATCAGGGAAAAGTGTTGTTCAGTGTCTAAAATTTTATTTTGGCAACCATTTCATAAAGAGCCAGAAATTTAAGTGATCCAAAAGTTAAATTTTTAGGTGGGGCAAAGCATGCAGCTAGTAGGATTTGGGTTTGTCCTTTCCTGTGCACCTAGGTTTGGGTACACTCAGTGAAACCCAGGGCAATAAGCTAGTGGCTCAGAGCCAGCCACTTAGATTTAGATTCTAGGTCAACCAATTAGCCAGTATTTGGCTGTGGATAAGTCACAGATTCTATGTGCTTTCAGGATCCTTATATATAAAATGTGGATCATAATGGCACTCATGGCTTTCTTGTACCTTTGAGAAATGAATAGCAAGTAAAACACTTAGCATTGTGTCTGGCCCAGGTGATCAATGGACCAAAAACATCTTTTATTTGATCTTTTCAGATCTATAAAAAATTGATTCAGTTGCCAATTTAAAAGTTGGGAAGGTTCCCATAAAAAGTGAGATTTCTGACTTCTTGAAAAAGCAAGAGGTTGGGCAGTGGATACAGTTAGCTGGTGTCCACACACATCTCCCAGTGCACTCCCCACAGCATGGAAGGACCTTATGAACCCAAAGTTACCTAGCTGCCATTGTCAGCTTCCTAGGCCCTCAGAAGCATGGATCTGGGGCATGCTCTAAAAAGTCTCTCAGGAGGCTCTCAAAGGTGATTGGCCTCAGTTGCCCACACCCATTAATGAGTCTTTCTTAAAAAAAAAAAAATGGACTATATTAAAAAGTTCAAAGCAAAATTGAGCAGAAGGCACATACAATTCCCACAACCCCTGCTCCCACACATCCATGGTCCCCTATTATTGACATCCTCTACCACAGTGGTACATTACTTATAATTGATGAATTTGGGCAGCCCGGGTGGCTTGGTGTTTTAGCACCACCTTTGGCTCAGGGCGTGATCCTAGAGACCTGGGATTGAGTCCCACGTCGGGCTCCCTGCATGGAGCCTGCTTCTCCCTCTGCCTGTGTCTCTGCTTCTTTCTCTCTCTCTCTCCCCCCTCCCTCTCTCTGTGTATCTCATGAATAAATAAATAAAATCTTCAAAAAAATAATTGATTAATCTACACTGACACATTATCATCACCCAGAGTTTACATTACGGTTCACTCTTAATGTTGTACACTCTATGGGTTTGGACAAATGTCTAACAACATCTATCTGCTAATATAGTATCATCAGAGAAGTTTTACTGCCCTAAAAATCTTGTGCTAATACACCACTGCCTTTCATCACTTCCCCTTTCCTTCACCATACTTCCTGGGACCCACTCCCAAATAAACTGCCTATACCCAAATCCCTATCTCAGGATTGGCTTTTGGACGAATCTTGGCCCCTCTCCTGGGGTCAGCAATGCTTGGAACTAAATACATGCAGCTCTCCAAGTCCCCACAGATCCCACCACTCATAGCACATCTACACAAGCACTTTTCCCTTTGCCCACTGTGTCCATTCAAATGAAATGTCACACTTCTGAACTTTGAATCCAAGAACCACAGCAACCTTCTTAATTTTATGAAGGAGGCCACTCAGCACAAACAGAAGCAATGACTTGTCCAATTAGATCAAACTTCAACCTAGGCTAGAGTCCAAAACTTATGGCCCCTACTCCTGTACTCTAAGATGCCTGATTTCGCCTTGGGTAAATGCCCCCCATCACAGGATTTCCTTGTAGGCTGATGCTCCCACCTATTTTCTTGTCTTCATCCATTCCAGTATCCTCCTCTTCATTAGGATTTCAAGTGGATGAAGCTTGGGAGAGAGTATTAGTTAGCTAAGACACATGCAAGGAGTTGTCTATTTAGCACACAAATACACATCTCTGCCCTTTACAGTCCCAGACAGGATGCCACTGATTAGGAGCAGAAAAAAGGAGAAGGGTCAGCTGGCCAGCCTCTGAGGCAGGACAGTGAGAGATGAGATGAAGCTCTGGGAACCTACAGGAGAAGAGACGAAGGAACACGGATAGAAATTCTCTGCAATGAGATTAGAAAACAAAATATGATTTCTTTCCTCTCTCAAAAATCTATTTTTACATATATTTTCTTATTTAACACTCACAAATTTGAGAGATAAGGAAACTGAGTATTTCCTGCCTGTGACTGTGTAAGATTGTGAGCTTCTAGAAGGAAGGTAGAAGGGACAGTGTCTAAGTGTAGCACAGATACATGCTTTTAGCTAATGTTAATGGCTTTATTCAGTAAGACTTCTACTGGGTAAATGGGAGAAGTCTTTAGTGTTTCCTTTTTAGATAAGGAAACTGAAGCTAGAGAGGCTTAGCTATGCATCTACATTCACACAGCTGTGAGATGCTGTGCCTGAAATTCAAACCCAAGCCATTCAACTTCATAGCCCATGCCCAAATCTCTCTGCTACGCTTTGAAAAGGCACTTTGTAATAAGTACTAACATAATGAACTTCACATCCGAAGCATCATCTAATTAATTTCTTATTTCCAGAAAGTAAGGATAGACAAGAAAGTAAAGGAGCCTCATTAATAGAGTGCATATTGGCTTCATGGTACCATGAACTTTTGGTGATGAACTTTTTGGTGATAAAGCTATCATAGCTTTATTGGTGATATGCTATGGTCATTACTGAATTTTGAGCTGGGTCAGATCTGAGACAAGCCAAATTTTACTTTGTAATGAACAGTGTACAAAAAGGTGTTAAGTTAGTCTAGTGTTAAAGATGTCAGACCTTGCTTACAAAGCCAATTCACTTTCCAAAAGGACAACTGTCTGTAGATCCCTGTATTACTTAAGGAAAGAATTCACAGATTTTTTTAAATGCCTGTATGTGTTAAGTATTTGGCTTCAACTAATTGAAGTGGTTTATAATATAGCAGGTTTATAACCATCTGGTTGAGTCACAACTTCATGAAAAAGGTCCTGTGCCTGTCTACCTACCTCAGAGACAACCCAGAGTCTCAGAGTCAGCCCAGAGATAACCAATATTTGGAGAAATGAACAAATTATGACAATGTCAAGAGAAGGAGAAAAGTCATGTAAGAATACTCTAGGATCCTTCTTCCATTTACCCATTATTCAGTCTTACTGAATAAAGCCATTAACATCAGCTAAAAGCATGTATCTATGCTGCACTTAGACACTGTCCCTTCTACCTTCCTTCTAGAAGCTCACAATCGTACACAGTCACAGGCAGGAAATACTCAGTAAATTCCAAAGATATGGGAGTAAGGTGGGCGGGTGTGTGATTGAGAAGGGAAGGAGGAAGGTAACAGTTAGCTTCAGAAATTAAGACAAATAGCTTTGGGAAGTAAATGCCCAAAAGTAAATTTCTGGACTTCAAAGCTTCTATATCAGTTCAATTCATGTGTTATCCATCAAGAGTTTCTTATAGGCCAGGCTCCGTGCCATGCCCTTGAGACACTCCTCCCCATAAAAGGCATATATCTAGTGAACTTGATCTTAGACTTTCTTAACTGAGACAACTGACAAATGGTTATGTTTATGGCTAGCAGCCTAAGAACATTTTCTTGTATGTTTTTCCTTTCTAGTAGCAAAGCATGTCTTAGTTCAAAATCTCTTCACTAAAAGTAATGCAGCCTTTGATGTACAACGCAATCCTAGAATGTGAAATTTCATCAATTCTGACATCACAAATCAATCATTTAAAAATAAATTTGCCTAAATAAACTTCAAATAAACTTGAAGTTATCCCCTGAGAGTTCATATTTTGCTCTTAAAAAATGGCATAATAAAAAAATTTAAAATTGTCTCCTTCAAAAATTCTCTTCATATCTACTGCTATATGCAAGAGTTAATCTTGAAGGGTTTATTTAGAACAGATTTTTGTACATGTAACATAATAGTACAAAAATTATCACATGAAGAATGTTCACAAACTTCCTTTTCCCTATAGTATCTAATCTCTTCTTCCTAAATTAGAAAGATTACATCATGTGGAGAGAGATCAACTCTGCTATGTGATGAAGTCCTAAAAAGGAAAATGGAGAGACTGAGGAATAAAAGGTGTGTAACTGGATTAGGGAAGAGAAGAGTTTAAGGTGTGAGGACAGTGGACACGAGGAGAAAGGGGATTTTATAAATGCAGCTGTGGGTTATGTATTTTTCACCTTCAAAACACTTCAAAAGGCCTAGATAATTCTCAATTCTTTTGGCCATTAACTGGTCATTAGTTTGGCTATTCAACTGCACAATTGGAGACACTGCCTCGTGAGGCTGAACCAGGTACATCTGAACATGATAGGGATGGAGAGAAACAGAAATGCTGCCAGATTCCCCCTTGGAGCCACTCAGCTGTTGGTGATTCCAATAACACCTCCCCAAATCCAAAGGAAAAAGTCCTGGAGAAGAATTTCAAACTAGTGTAATGGATGTAAGTTGTTCAGAGAAAGAAAGAAAAACAAAGAGAGAGAAAAAAAATTGCTTAAGCACAGGGAAAAGAAGAGATCAGGTGGTAGGGAAGGGCATAAGGTTGAAGAGAGAATGCCCTTGACAGAAACTCTAGTGCAGAGGAGGGTCCTAACAAATAGGTAAGCAGGCCATCATGGCTAAGAATGACAAGCAAAGTGAGAATCCACATGAGCCACATGCACTTGAAGCTTCAAGACTGAACTGAAGGGGGCACTTGCTTTGTGGCTGCCAAGTGCTTTCCTTTCACCTCCCTGCAGGCGCTGGCCAGAACACTGCGGGGGCCATCCTGGCATCAGTCAGTGAGGCCAGTTCACCACACTTGGGTCAATCAAGAGATCCCTGACAGTCCCCTTTGCCCACTTCCATCAGTAATCACTGCGGACTTGTCAGAGCTGAGGCAAATAGGTCATATCCTGGACAGACAATAGAGAAAACCAAATTCCCCTAAAAAGCCTGACGTAAAAACAATTCTTAAAGCAGTGGCAGAGGGAAAAACAATTTTTTTTTCTGTAGACTTGAGCAAAGGACTTTAGGATTCTTCTTCACACTGCCTACCTGATAAAGCTGACAAGGGTCAGAGAGTTTAATTTTCTAAAAATACATAGGTGTGCAATACATTTTAAGTACTTTTAGAACAGAAAGACTTAATGTGAGGGACTATGTCTAACACCCTCAATCCCAAATCTGTATAGAAATACCCAATAAAATATAAGAACACGGGGAAATTTATATTCGTTCATTCATCTGTTAAGTATTTATTGAAATTTTATTAAGTACTAATCACAGCTCTAGATACCCGGTAGACAGTTGAAAATAAGATAGACATAGCTCCATCCTCTTTTTTCTACTTCAAATCTTAAAGAGGTATCACTTAAATGCCACAAAGTGTCATCACCTTCTGCTATACAAACTGTGAGAAGAATCCATTTAAGGAAAATGTAAAGTCCTATTCAAAACTCTCTTCGGTAAGAGAGTTGTTGTTAAGATTTACCCACTCATCCTAGCTTACGGGTGAAGGTGAACACATGTAGAAAGCCAGGCTGGCACTTAACCAATGAGCTTAGTTAACATTCTGTTAGTGCACAGAGGCTCAAAGGAATAGTTAAGCAACTTGTAAAAAAAACAAGAATCATCAATGCTACAATTCCATTTATTTATACTTTAATATATATTTATTGAGCATCTGTTAGGAACAGAGCATGTGTGTACCACTAAGAAGCATCTGGAAAAGTGAAATGCTGTTTCTGTTCTTTTATGGCCAACATTCTACCTAGTGAGATGGGGCATCCTTATAAAATAGAATACTAGCCACACAGGATACACAGCAGTAGCTGCCAATTCAGTTATAAACTCAATAAGGGAAATAGGTATCTTGGGTGTGCTGAGGTAACTTTCAGGATAACCTATTCAAAATGGAACTGATAGTCTCTCCTTTAACCATGCTCCTCTCCTCTCTGCTTCCTACTTCAGTTAAAGGTGGCAACTTTCACCCAAACCAGCTCTTCCAAAGCTCTGATTTTCCTATATGATTTTCCCATATGTTCCCCATTCAATTGGTCACCAACACTCGTAGTTTCTAAGCAGAATTATCCCTTAAATCCAGCCTCTGCTGTTCATTCACTCTGTCACTGACTAAATTCGGGTCTTTATTATTTCATTTGGACTATTCCAACAGACCAATATGACCTTCCATCTTCTATGGGTCACCCATCTAAGGTCATCCTCCATACTGCCACCAAGTAACATTCTAAATTTCTTTTCCTTGTTATAAAGTCCAAACTCTTTGGCAAGGCATGGAAGGTTGTGAATAACCTCCTGAAACTTAATACCCAAGTTATTTGGTAATGCCAGACCCTCCATCATTACTCAGACTCGCAATGCTTACTTATGTCTTCATGTCTTTGCATATTAAGACATAAGATCTGAACTAGCCTTCTTCAACACCCCCACACAGCAAACTCCTACTCATCTTTTGAAACTCTACTTGTGTAGAGATAGTTGTTTCTGCTGTGTGCCCAATCAAATGCTTCACTTTTCACTGGTTAAACCATTCATCATGCTTAATCATAATTATCTATTCCTATGGCTATCTTCTTCACCAAAGAGTGGGCTGTGTAGAGAGAGAAAGACAGTTTCTTATTTTTCTTTGTAGTCCTAGGGCATAGCACAGTGCCTGGTACATAGTGAGTACTCAATTAAAAGAATGAGTGGATGACGGATAGAAAACAGAAAAAAATACATCTTATCAGAGCAGTCAAGAAAGACCTCATGGATGATATTGGATTTGAACTTCATTTTCAGAAATGGGATAAGAATTGGATAAGAGGAAGAAATGAGACAGAGAGTATCCATCAATGTGGGGATAACTATGTGGCCAAGGGCTCACACTTTAAGTAAAACTGATTAAAAAAACAAAAAAGGCAGAAGGTCTGTTTGGTTGGAGCAAGGGACCATGAATAAAATCTAACGATTTCATCATAGCCGATAAGGTACCAATTACTTATATGTGACTACTCTAACTCCCTGATTTCCCAGTCCCTGACTCCAATTTACCCAGTCTGCCTCAGTTGTCTCTCTGAAACACCAACCTCATTTCTCCCTTGAAGACTTTTTCCATTACTGTTCCCTTTGCTTACAAGATCCTTGAAGGGCAGTTAATGTTAAGATAAAATACAATCTGTTCAAAGAGACCTTTCGCTGGCCCCCTCTCTGATGGGCTTTAGGCTCATCCTCTTTATTAGAACACCCTGCTTTATTCTTTCATATATGTCACCACTCTCAGATATTTGTATTTATTAATTTACTTGATTTTTGCTGAAGTTAATTCAGTTACTTCCACCACTATAATCATCACCAAGTTTTGTAGATTCTAGATTAATCTAGATTCTAGATTCTAGATTAATTAGATTACCACTAATTTTTCTAAATTTAGTTAGTAGTCTATTATTCTTACAAAAGCACAGAGCAGGGGTGTCTGGTTGGCTCATTCAGTGGAGCATGAGACTCTTGATCTCAGGGTTTTGAGTGTGAGCCCATGTTGGGTGTAGAGATTACTTTAAAAAATAAAACCTTTAAAAAATAAACACAGAGCATACTTATTTAAGGCCTTTTCATATTTTCATAACACTAGAAAAAGAATAGCAACTAAATTCAACTTGTATTTATACCCCTGAACTAAAATAAGTAGAATTTAAAATAGTCTTAGCTGGTTAAATTTAGTAAAACAAATATGTATACTCATAATGGGTTAGATTCCCTCCATCAGATAATTTTGTCTGCTATTTAGATTTTGGGCTTATGGAAATGTAACATACACACTCAGGACATAGATGCAAGCCATATGATTAATTTGAAAGGTGGACTGAGTTAATTTAGGTCATACATTTCACTTTGGGGCAAAAATATGTAAAATGATGAGCTTAGATTAATAACCTTTAATGTCCTTCAGCCCCAAATTTCTAAGATTTTATCCTGTGCTGATGCCTTAGATTATGAAAACATTGTCTACTGTCATGATAAAAATACTTAAATGCTTCTAGAACTATGGTGGATACTCATACTGCCCTATCATTGTTTTGTTCTTTATAAAAGTAGCTTTCTTCTTTATTAATAAAAGTAGGTTGTAGAAGGGGATGTGTGTGGGGGGGTAGGGTAACTGAGTGAAGGGCATTAAGGAGGGCACTTGATATGATATGATGAGAACTGGGTGTTACGCTATATGTTGGCAAACTGAATTTAAACAAAAACAATTAAAAAAATAAAAGTATACTGCATAATTTCCAGATCTGCCATGGCAATGTAATTTATTACAATCAATCCCTCCACATTGATTATGCCTATAAACTCTGCAACAACCAACCTGAGAACTCTGAAAAATAAACTAGAGAAGGAGGACAAAGAAGAGCAGACAATTAGCATGGAGATTAGCTTCCCAAGTATATTTTTCTTTTGCAACTTTGCCCTGAGGGTAGACCCCAGCCACAGAGCAGCTGCTCAATGTAGACAGCTAAAACTCTAATAGAAACTCTGCCTCCTTTCTAGTTAGAGATACAGAGAAAGGAGCCCCAGGAATCAGAGACAGGGGAAGGAATCCCGGAGGGTAAAAAGACAGAGAAGGAGCAAGATAGAAGTAATCAAATTGATTGCCCACTGAAACCAAAACATTCTTCAAAGGGTGATAACAGAACCATCAATCTCTACAGGGTAACATTCACAATGTACATAGTACAATCAATAATTACTTGACATACAAAGGAAGAAGAATATGAAACTGAGTCTGAACAGAAAAAGCAATCAACAGAAGCCAATCCCAAGATGACTCAGATATCATATCAAAGATACTAAAGTAGGTGCTATAATTCCACTACATAATGAAAAGGAAAATAAACTTGAAAAAAAATTAAAAAAAAACCCACAACAGAAAAAATAAAAACTATGAAAAGAACCAACTGAATATTTTGTAATTTATAAATACAACATCTGAAAAAAAATCTTAAATTACTGATAGACTTAACAGCAGAAGAAAAACGCAGAGAAACTTGAAAATAGAATAATGGAAATGATCCCATCTGAAGAACAGAGAGAATGTGGAATGAAAAAAACCAAAGCATGGACAAAAAATCTCAGAGACATTTGAGACAATATAAAAGATCAAAGCTATTTTTAATTGGAGAAACAGAGGGGAAAGATAATGAGGCAGGAAAAATGGCTGAAGACATCTCAAATTAAGTATTGATACAGACATGGATTCATGAAACTCAGTGAATAAACAATAAATTAAAAGATACTATGTTTAGATACATCATAATAAAGCTGCTAAAAACTAAAGATAAAGAAATCTTGAAAAGATCTAGAGAAAAGTGACACATTACATACATGGAATAAATATGTGACTAATCATGGAATTCCCATAAAATATTATGAAGGTCAGAAGACAGTAGAACAACATTTTTAAAGTGCTGAAATAAAATGCTGTCAAGCTAAAATTCCATGCACAACAAATATATCATTCAGGAATAAAGGCAAAAGAAAATAATTTTCTAGAGCAGCCTAAGGAATCTAAAAAAATATATATTACAGCTAATTAGTTCAGCAAGGTTGCAGGATACAACAAGGCATAACAGTTTTTTCCTATATACTAAAAAGAGTAATTCAAAAATGAAATTAAGAAAACAGTTCCAGGGACACCTGGGTGGCTCAGAGGTTGAGCGTCTGCCTTCAGCTCAGGGTGTGATCCTGGAGTCCTGGGATCGAGTTCCACATCAGGCTCCCTGCATGGAGCCTGCTTCTCCCTCTGCCTGTGTCTCTGCCTCTCTCTCTCTTTGTGTCTCTCATGAATAAATAAAATCTTAGAAAAGAAATGAAAAGAAAGAAAAGAAAAGAAGAAAAGAAAAGAAAGAAAAGAAAAGAAAAGAAAAGAAAAGAAAAGAAAAGAAAAGAAAACAGTTCCATTTACAATAGATTCGAAAAGAATACCATATTTAGGACCAAATTTATCAAAAGAAAATACATGTAGACTGAAAACTACAAAGCATTTTTAAAAGAAATTAAAGAAGACCTAAATAAATGTAAAGACATCCCACCCTCTTTGGAAGACTTAATAAGTGTTAAATGCAGTACTCTTCAAATTGGCCTATAGATTCAAATAATCTTAACATTTTCAGATAAAGGAAAACTAAAGAAATTTTTGCTCTGAGCCTTGCTTTACAAGAAATACTAAAGAAAGTTATTCAGGCAGAAGAGAAATAATATTAGAGAGAAATCTGGTCTTTAACAATAAAGAAAGAATATAAGAAATGGGAAATACCTTTGAACATATAAAAGACTACAGACTTAGCCACTTAAATTCTTTAAAATGGTCTAACTGCTTTAATTAAAAAATGTGACATTTTCGAGTAAGCTTTCAATATATGTAGATGGAATACATATAGCAACCATAATATGAAAAAATAGCAGGGGGGCATGATGATGGAACCTATTTGGCTGCAAATTTCCCTATTTTGCCTAAAGTGGTACAATATTAATTCTAAGTAGACTGGAAAAAAAATCAAAGACATATAACCAAAAGCCAATAAATAATTGAAAAGCAAACACCAAAACATGTTGAAATAATCCAAAAGAAGGCAGGAAAGGAAGAACAAAGGAACAAAGAGCAGGGAACACACAGAAAAAAAAAAACTGATAAAAGGTAAAACAATACCACAAAAATGTCTAAGATTATGTTCAGTGCTAATGGTCTAAACTCTCCAATTAAAAGATAGAGATTGACAGGAGTGGATGAAGAGCAAAATTCAAATATATACTCTGAAAAGACATACTTTAAATATTAAAATACATAAAGGCTGAAAGATAAAGGATGGAAAAGTATATAATATTTAAAGATTAATTATACGAAGGCTGAAGGTGGTATATTAATATCAGATAAAATAGACTTAAGACAAAAGATATTACCAGACATAAAAAGAGATGTTTCATAGTGATATAAGCAGAATTCATCAGGAAACAATTATAAAAATGTAAGTACTTGATAATAGAGCTTCATCTGCATGAAACAAAAATTAACAATTAAAATGATAATCAGGCAATTCGGAAATTATAGACAGAGGCCTATCACCTCCTTCCAGCAAGTGATAAAACAATCAGACAGAAAAAAAAAATCAGCAAGACATAAAAGATCTGAACAACACTAATCAGCTTGACTTAACTGATGTTTATAGACTACTACATCCTACAATAGCAGAATATACCCTTTTTTTCAAATGCGTATATGCATTTACCAAGATAGACCATAGGCTAGGATTTAAAACAACTCTTAAGAATTTGAAAAGATAAAAATCATACAAAATATGCTCTCTGACCACAATCAAATTTAATCAAAATCAGTATTATGAAACCTCAAATATCTAGAAATTAAACCACATTTCTTTCTTTCTTTCCTTTTTTTTTTTTTTTTAAAGATTTTATTTATCTATTCATGAGAGACACGGAGAGAGAGGCAGAGACACAGGCAGAGGGAGAAGCAGGCTCCATGCAGAGAGCCCGATGTGGGACTTGATCCCAGGACCCCGGGATCACTGCCTGAGCCAAAGGCAGACGCTCAACCACTGAGCCACCCAGGTGCCCTAAACCACATTTCTAAATGGTGGATAGAAATGATAAGGGAAATCATAGGATATTTTTAACTAAATGACAAAAAAAAATTATGGGATATAGCTAAAGTTGTGCTTTAAGGAAAACTTATATACTGATATTAGAAAAAAAAACTAAAATAAATAACTTAAGATTCTACCTTAAGAAGCTAGAAAAAATAAGAGTAAAGTAAATTCAAAATAAGGAAGTAACAAAGGTAAGAGCAGAAATAAATGGAACAGAAAATAGGGAAACAATAAAGAAAATCAACAAAGCCAAGAATTGGCTCTTTGAAAAGATCAACAAAATTGACAAATTTCTAGCTGCACTGAATAAGGAAAAGGAGGGAGAAGAGAAAGAATCAGTGGGAAAGATGTGTCAACACACATCTTACAGACATTATAAGATGATGAAAGAATACTAAGAAAATTTATGCCAACCAATTTTACAACTCAGATGAAATGGACAGATTTCTTGAAAGTTACAACTCAGCAAAGCAGACACAAGAAGAAACAGAAACTGAATAGCCTTGAATCTATTAAAGAAATTGAATTCCTTATCACAAATTGTTCCCCAAAGAGAACTTCAGGCCCAACTGGTTTTACCAACAAATTCTAAGCAACATTCAGGGAAGAAATAATGCTAATCTTACACCAACTTTCTCAGAAAATAAGAGAGTATGAGATATTGATCAACTCTTTTTAAAAGGCCAGTATACCCGACTACAAAATCTGAAAAAGAAGATAATAAATTATATCTTAATGAATTTGTAAGATTAAAATAAAAAAGTGGAGTCCTATAACTACACACTCTTGTGACAAAATCTTGGACCATACACAAATTATTTTTGCTACAGAGAGACCTCGAAGGCCCTGATTATAATACAGCCTTGGGTGAAATATATAGTATCAACATATTCTCTAGATAATTTTCTAATCATTTTGTTCCAAAGAAGAGATACTACAGCCCACAGGTCAGATCCAGTTCAGGGCTGTTTTTGTATTGCCTGAAGGCTAAAGAACAGTTTTTACATTTTAAAAATGTTGTTTAAAAAAAAAAAAAACTAACATCATCTATGTGTGGCCTGCAAAGCCTAAAATATTTACTCTTTGGCCTTTGCACAAAAAGTCTGCTATCCTTGTTAGCCTAACGGGTTTATGACAATAAGCAATTTTATTATTCCACTCTCGGGAAGAGTGGGTATGCAAAATGCTCAGAGACCCAGACACCTGCCAGTCCTCCTGTTCTCTACCCTTTGCTTAGCATCTGATTCATTCATTTATTCAATAAGTATGTAGGTGAGCCTTAAAGTGTGAGTCACTTTACCATTATATCTACAATATAATGATGGACAAGATAGGCAACCTAGCCCTCAATGAGCCTATAGGTTCTACAGAAGAGGTCTCAATGTTTATTCAATGAATGACTCAATGATTCCAGCATAGTTTTATCCAGGCCATGTGGGGAACGATGATTACATCAGCCTAGCACATCTTCCTCAACTTTTTGCTGCTAGAGCTTACTTTGCACTCTGCACTGGATTCCGTGCTTCTCTGGACCTGAGATTTCTCACCATTCTAAATCAAAGATAACACACCTCGTGATAAAAAATGAAAAAATTAATGTGAATGTATAGGATGCAAATGTAAGATTTTATTGCAGTCTTCTGTCTTCCTCAGTTGGATGTTTCAAAATTGTTAATCCTTCTCTCAAACTGAAACTCCTTCTTAAATCTCATATTTAAAATAAAACGAACACAGTTGAACATTAGGGAAAGATAATGCCTGGGCGGTTTTGTTAATGCATCCAAAAATAACTGCCTATTTTCAAGTTAATGTAAAAATCTCCAAGTCCAAAGGATATGCAGCTTAATGTGTGTTAAAAAAGCATTAGCTAACATTTACTTAGCCAGTGATAATTATTTGGGATCTAAATGCAGAAGGTATAAGAAAGATTGTCACAAGGAGTGGAGAGCAGCATTATTACAGGTAAAAAAAAAATGCAATGTTATTCAACAAAATGCAACTGAGGGTATTTTCTAGATAAAGTGGTTGGAATCTATTATTTACCTCATCAGATAAAAAAAAATTGGCGGAGGGAAGACCCAACAGAGGGAACATGTACATGAGAGTGCTGAATAATATAATCATGTTCATAAGGCAACATGGTGACCAAAATAATCAGTGACTTGAGTTGCAGAGATGTCACCAAACAGAGGAGACAAAGAAGATTAATGGTGTATTACCTGCAAGCCCCAGTTCCCAGGGGAAATGGACAAATTTGAAAAAGGTGAGAAAAGCCAACCAGGAATGGTTGTAAGACACAAGAACTTAATTGAAGGGAAAGGATTTAAAATGCCTAAAATACAGACTGAAGGAATCAAGGTCGAGAAACTTGAGTTGGCTCATGAAAGGTATTTAATAAGTAGAGACCTTTAAAGCCAATAGTTCTTCTGTGTTATAGGAGCACAGGATGACAAATTACAGCCTAGGGAAAAGACTGAATAATCTCAAATAGCTTTTTTAAAAAACATCAACAACAGCCTTCCTAACAATCATTTTTATTACACTGGGATCACTTGTAACAGTTAAATCAGGCTGGGAGAGAAACAACCCATGTTGTATATAGACTGTTTAAGGTCTGATTCCTATTATTACTTCTCCAGTCAGAGGGGAAGAGAAGAAAAACAGCAGGACAGAAGGGGTAGAGATGTTTGAAGCTGAGGCATCTATTCTCACTCCACTTTCTTGAGCACAGAGATTGTGACACTTTCATGTGTCCAGCCCCAAGCACAGTGTCTGACATACAGAGATCATTAATCAAGGTTTTTGAAATAGAGTGATTAAATTAACAAAAAATGGACATCTATTCTTTGCTCTGGTCATTACAGCTGTAAACTGACCCTGCTGTTACTCTTCCTTCTATCCTCTTTCATTTTTTTCCCATGTTATAGAAATCAGACCTTAAAATATGAATAAAAACTTTTGCTCAGATGAATTACAAAGATGAATAATGGAAGAAACAAAATGTCTCTGGTTCATTGAGTTAAATTAAGTACCCATTTTTAATAGACTGTGAAACAGTCTTTACACACACACACACACACACACACACACACATGCACACACACACATGCACACACACACACTCAAATACTTCCTCCCAAATAGCTATTTAGATAAAAACTACAACCATGCTTTATAAGATTTTAACATATTCATTCATCATGTACCCATGTGAAACAGACTTAGACTAGCCAATTATTATAATAATTTTTTGCTCCAGCAGGACCTCCCAGCAGGTCCATCCAAACAATCAGGAACCTGGAATCCCCTCTACCTCAGAACTGTGTGAATCCTCTGCTAAAAGTAATAATCTGTAAATTAGCTAACATTATAGTAGACCTCATACCTGGCCCAAAAAGTAATATTTTATGCAAAAATAACTTCTAATTTAAGACATATATTTACTTAAAAATTACCACGAAGTGTTAAATGCAGGGGGGAAAAAACCTGACTTTTCCAAAAAAATCATAAGTGTGTGAACAGATGCATTCTGTATCACACTTGTCTCAAAAACATACTAACTTTTCACTTCTCATCTCACCCTATTTAAAAATAAATTCCACACTGATTGTAACAAATGTACCACTCTGGGTTAATAGTGGGAAAAGTTGTGAGTGTGGGGGGGACCAGGGATATATGGGAATACTCTATAGTTTCTGCTTGGTTTGTAGTGAACCTAAAGCTGCTCTAAAAGAGAGAGTAAGAAAGAAATAAAGCAAATAAATAAATAACTTCTAAGGACTTGAATGTTTTACATGCTATCATGAAAAAAAGTTAAGACCTACTTAGAGGACAAACATTTTCCAAGAGTGAGACAGGGAGTAACACTGTTATTAAAGATAACAGACTGCTTCTTAAAATACAGACAGGAAGAAAGCTTCAAATGTATGACAGGAATATCTAATTTTATAAGGCCTAGTTAGGAAACATCTCTGGCAATTAGACTGTTTGGTGTGTAACGCATCAATATAGGGGATGGTTGTTTTTTCCACCCACCTTCTCTTCACATTCTTCATTTATTGCTCCCAGACTCCTGGATGAACCTCAACAACCCTCTCCTGTTTTGGACATCCTTAGCCAAACTGTGGTATGCTCTCCTTGGCTTCTACTTATTTCTCTGAAGCCACAAAAATGAATGGGTCAGAGTAGAAAGCGTTCTGGCCAAGGCTCTTCCTGTGGCAATGAACCACAGGTCGAAATCAGGAGGAGCAGTGGAAGATCTGCTGGCACTGACGGGAAACCCAATCTGGATCATTCAAGTCAATGCATCAGTCCCAGCTATTGCACACTGCCAAAGCACTGCCAGAAAGAATCTCAGATATACACCTCTTACCCCATCTCCAAGACTGCTCCTTTCTCCCCATACTGCCCTTCTTGTCCTACAAACACGTGAGGCTGCTCCAGCCTCTGCAGCTTTGCATTCGGAATGCGAGACCCCAGAGGGAAGCCTGGTTTTGCTTCTTTACTTCTTTCTAATCTTTTAATACATCATCTTCCCCTGAATACCCTTAAAATTGGCCTCTAAACACATGTATCCCCTTCCTTTACTTTATCACACTTGATGTATGCTATAAACGTATTTATTTTCTCTCTTCCCTCACTAGAAGGGACAAAAGGAAGAGGGATATAAAGCCCAGTATGCAGTACACAGGAAAAGCTGCATGTTACAGTTCTCTTCTTCAGAGCTCAGTGATTGGCACTAGCAGGTGGAGGCTGTCAGGTATCATTTAAAAAGAGGCATTTTAAACTTTGTCAGGAAGGAAGTGTTTTTGACTTTAACTTTTGTAAACATAATATTTACTCTTGTAACATTTATTAATAGCTGTCAAAACATACAAGCTGGGAAACACTAAAAGATGATGTTCCTTTTTCCCTTATTCTTTTTACTTTATCCTCATGATTCTTCAAGGTCACCAAAGTCATAAACAAATATAACTGCCTTTTGTGGATCCTCATTCCTACTTGATCTCTACCCTGTATATCTAAATTCTTCCTGAAGCATCTCCATCCACTTACTTACCACCTGTTTTGTTGCCTCTGCTAGTTCTCTGAACACTCCTGTTTCCCCTCAGTTCTTTCTTATCTGTCCTTTAATTTTTAGTTGTATGCACCTCCTGAAGTTAAATTCTTGTCTTATTTTTCTTCTTTCACTTTTCTTCTCCTTGGAGAGACTCATATTTTCTTTTTTATTTAATTTATGCTTTTATTTTGTGAGGAGAGGGGCTGAGAGAGAGGGAGAATCTCCAGCAGACTCCCCACTGAGCAAGGAACCCAGCACACGGCTCGATCCCCTACTAAGTCACCCAGGTGCCCCAATCTTCTATTTTCAGGTTTTACATCTGTAATTATCTTCAAGACTCTAACTCAAACCCTAAATTATATTTCCAAAGATAAACTTAGATAGGGTCAGTGCCTATCTTTTGCAAAAGAATATAGCTAAAAAAAAAAAACCCCATATCCTCATCATCTTAAAGTATATTTTCATCCCAAACTCCTTTACTTCTGCCACTAGACATACCGTTTCCCTGTCCACCAGACTTGTAATGTTGGAATTTATCCCTCATGTCTGCTGTTTTTTTTTCCCTTTACATCCTCCTTCACCCTCATCAGTGTTCTCATCCTTTGCACATTCTCTCAGATGGCGACTTTGTTCTTTAGCCCCCTTCCCATCCCTCTTCTTTTCTTCCACCTGTGGAATATAAAAACAACACTAGCCAACCCCCTGCCTCAGTGTGGCGGCTCTGCTACCAACCATTCCTCCTTCCTCATTTGTCCTATGTATCCCAGCCAGACTTCTCAAGGTACATGCTTCATTCCTGCATCTACCTGCTTATTCTACTGTGTGAGTCATCTCTACTTCCTTCAGTTTTCCATGCACCCCCTGCTATCTCTCCACTGACTTATTTTCACTGATCTCACTAGACTCTCTCCAGAGCTTCCCAGTCTTTTGGAAAAGACTGAAAATGAAAAATAGAAACAATTTTACAGAGAAAGTTTCATTGATGTTGATTACAGTAAGAAAAAAGAAAAAAAAGCATATAGGACACAGAGGAAACAGAAACATTTATCTTTTAAGGAGTTTTGTCTCCCAGTTGGTATATTACAGTCAAACTCTACTATATGCATTAACACCATAGAGCCAGCTGTTGTATATAAGAAAATTTAAAATTCCAGGGCGTATCTTGGGATTTACATTTGAAATAAAACCTGGGAATTAAAATAATTTTTAATAAAACAGTAACTTTGTACCACATTAAACAAAATTAACTCAAAATATACTACAAAACTAAACATAAATCCTTAACCTAAAAATAAAACTTCCAGAAGAAAATATAAGAGAAAATCTCTGTGATGTGCTTGAGTTGGGCAAATAATTCTTAAAGGCACAGAGTGTGAACCATAAAAGAAAAAAATATAAATTGGACTTTATCAAACCAAAAAGCCTTTGCTCTTTTAAAGAAATCATTGTTAAGAGATTAAAAGGACAAACCACAGACTGGGAAGAAAAAAACTGCAGAACACATATGTGGAAAAGAACTTGTATCTAGAATATATAAAAAACTCTTATAGTCCAATCAATAAGGAGACAAACCAAATTTAATTATAAAACAAAAAGGAGGGCAAAATATTTGACAGCCACCTTGCCAAAAAAGAGATATAGATGGTCAATCAGCCAATGTAAAGCTGTTTAATGTCATTAACTTATTAGGGAAAAGCAAAGTAAGACTACCAACTGAGCCACCCAGGCGTCCCCAACAAAGTAAGACTACAATGAAATACCACGGCACACCTACAAGAAGGGTGAAAATTACAAAGATTGACCACACCAAGAGTACATGGTGAGATGCAGAGGAACTAGAACTCTCATACATGCTCGTGAGCACAAAAGAGTACAGCCACCATGAAAAGCAGTATGGCAGTTTCTTACCAACTTAAACAAACATTTACCATATGACACAGCAATTCCACTCCTAGGTATTTACCACAGATGAAAGGAAATATGTCCAGGCAAAGGCCCACATATGAATACTTAGAGCAACTTTCACACAGCTGCTGAAAGCTAGAAACCCACAAATGTCCATCACCTGGTGAAAGGGTGGACAATAGAACAAAAATCTCTGTGATAAAAAGAAATAAACTGCTGATTCATATGTCAACAAGGATGAATCTCAAAGCTTTAGGCTAAGACAAGCCAGACATAGAAGGCTACATACTGAATGATGCTATGTATACTCTATTTCATTCTAGATAAAGCAAAGATAAATCAGGAGTTGCCAGGGGCTGGTGGTAGGAAAAGGGATTGACTAAAAGGGCACCAAAAACTTTCTAGAGTGATCAGATGTACTGTATCTCCCAACTATGGTGATGGTCATACAACTGGATGCATTTGTCAAAAACTCATTAAACTGCTTACCTAAAAAGGGTGAATTTTCTTGCATATACGTTATACCTTCACAAATCTAACTTTAAAGAAATCAAGACTTAAAAAAAAAAAACAGAAAGGAGAAAGCAAATATTTTATTTTTCTTATCCCAACTTCTCTGTTAACTTCTCTCCCCAACCATGTTCAGACTGAAAATAATTCCTCAGTATCGGCTTAATGACACACTTTTAAATCTTGCAAATAATAAAAACAAGGTTAAGACTGAGTCTGAAAGTTTCCTGCTGCAAAAATAGGAGTACAAATTTACAATACAAAATTTCAACAACCCCAGGACCCACAATGAGATTATTAACAAAACAAGAAATTGAGCAAGGTCACCAAGAATGATGCCAATATTCCTAATAATACATTCTAAAGTCGGATAGACTTCTTTCCTTTAAAAAAAGTCATAAGCTAAAATTGAACTCCATCTATAAGAGAAGTATAACTGCCCACTTAAACTAAAAAACTATCTATAAATCCACACTGAAATCAGCAGTTGCACTGAACACTTGCCTGCCCCCAGGGTGATTTTTCCCGCCTCCGCGTCCTGCTCATTGCACTCTCCGCACAGGTCTTGCCATCCTCCAGCTCATCACATCTGAAATAAGAATGCTTTCTGCCCTCCAAGGTCCATCTCAGACACCAGGAAGTTCAGGATCCTTTCAAACATCCTCAGGACTGAAAGTGTTCTCTGCGTTTCACAAACTGCCATTGCCCTTTATCTGCTTATCTCTTACACTTTCTAAATTTCTCTACTATATTTAAATGGGTACTGACATAATTCACCTACTGCCTTACAAGATGCTGGAGGCTGGAGCCTGTGTGTGAGTCATACCACCTCCCACAGCACATGCAGAGGGCCTTGAAAAAACAGGTACCCAATAAACATGTGTTGAATGACTGAAAAATTAAATTTAGACTTCATTTGGTGCTCTCATAGAAAATTTGGTGCAATCACAGGAAATGGCCCATTTGAAAATTTTACTGACCTCTATTTTATTTCAAGATAATAGACTCACTCTAACTAGAAGATATATTCTGGTGTCTATTAAAAGTGCATCATACTTGTTTGAAAATTATTAGGTTAACTATTCACAAATTACCTGAAATTCCCAATGGCCAAAGCTAAAACACTGAGCAACAAAATAAATAAAGCAATATAGATTACAACCAAAAATATAAAATACATATCCATGAGTCCATACTGACACAATTATATGATTGAGTAAATAAATGGAAGTCAACAGACACTCCCATGCAAGGGAACTCCAAATAATGTATATAGATACTCCACCCTCAAGAAGGTGGAACATAACTCCTACTCCTAAAGTAGCCTGTTCAGAGTGATTTCCTTCCTAACAGTACTGTATGGACACAGGAGAGGAAGAAATCTGACACCACCTCAGCCAACTGATGAAGATTAAGATCAAGGATGACAAATCACATTGATAGTATGTACCTTTGATATAATATAAGAATGGCACATTTCCTCTCCAAAACACACAACCCCAGTCTAAACATGAGAGAAACATCAGACAAATCAGAGTAAAAAGCCTTCCACAAAATACCTGGCCAGTGCTCCTTAAAATTGTCAAGATCATCAGAAATAAGTACTGAAGTCTAAGAAACTGCCACAACTGAGAGGAGTCTGAGGAGACATGACAACTACAATTATATCCCATTTTGGACAGGAGTCTGGAACAGAAAATGGACATTAAGGAAAACCAAGGAAAGCTGAATAAAGGATAGAGTTTAGTTCATAATGATGTACAATTGCTGGTTCATTAACTGTAGCATACTAATGTAGGATGTCAACAATAGGGGAATCTGAGTGTGGAGCAAATGGGAACCCATCTTTGCAATTTCTCTGGAAAGCTAAAACTGTCTGAAGTTAGAAGTTTATTTATTTTTTAAATACACAAATTTCAAATGTTAAAAAGTTATCCTGAAAACAAGAAATATTTCTAGGCAATAAAGAGATAAGTGATATCACAGGAGATTTGCCCTACAGAGAAACACATCCCTGGACACATTTTAGCTCAGAGTAATTGTTGCAGATGAAGCTTCCAAATACAAATAAAGTTAGTAGTTCTAATATTTACTCTAAGATTGTTGTTTTTAAATGCATAATTTTAAACTTATTGCATATGATTTCCTTTCCCTTAAGTTCATCAAGAGGTAATACAACTTTATATTGAAAGCCAGTGAAAAATGTAGGACTTTATTTACAGAAATTCACCCTGTGGTCAGCTTTATCAAAAACAAATTCCACTTGAAGAAATGATTGATTTCTCTTTTATTTTTCCCCATTCCAAATAAAGAGACACTATATTGGGCTATTAGGAAAAAAATGCTTTATGTTCTTAATTTTCACCACTCTCCTTCTAAAATAAACTGAAAAGAAATTTGATGCTGCTAAGGTCTTAGACATTTTCCATTGCTAAAATTGTAAGCTATTTTTTTTATCTTAATGAGCTTTCTTGAATAAATTATATCTGTATTGGAGATAGTGTAGTCAAAAGGACTGGGGAAGGGTTGTTTTTCTGTTTGGCTGGTTGTTTTTTAGGAAGGAAGACAGTGGAGCCTGCTCAGCTGCTGTACGAGTGATCCTCTAGGACCTCTCAAGTCATCTCCTCGCTGACTGATCTGGAGCAAATCACAGCTCTGGGCCTCAGATTTCTCATTTATAAAATGAAAACATTATAATTCACAATCTCTTACCTCTAAACTCACTCTACCTATAAAAAACTCTAAAGTCTGAGTATTAATTTCACAATTTGCCTTTCAAATAAGTATGGCGAGCATGATTCCCCGGTAACCCCGCAGCCCCTCAATTGAGGGCTGACTTTGAAATTCACAGAAATAGGAATGGCAGTTCCTATCTCTGAGCCAGAAATTGTCCTGCACAAGAGATGACTCATTGGGGCCAGCACTCCTAACTCAACTTTGATTTTGAAATTTTTTTCCTGCTCCCTTCTTTCTGGGAAAAGTCTTCCAAAACTAGAGAGCAGCCTCTCCATAGCACGACTCCAGAATTCAGAAAGATTCAGAGAGAAGGAAAAAGGATGAGGGAGAAAGCTTAATATGTTTGATAGAAAACAGAATTGTAGGAAAACTATGCTTAAGATAATAACCTTAATATTAATATTGCCTGAGAACTCACCAAGGCTGTCACAGACCAGATACTCTGATACAGGACTTGAGACCGCAGAGATCAGCCTGTCCATATTCATATAGTGAGGGTCAGCCCTTAAATATATCATGCCCCCACATTCCTTCTATGCCCACCACCTCCCTAGCAACCATCACTTGTATTACCTTAGTTATTTATGTGTGTGACAAAAGAAGAGGAGGAAAAATTTTTACTCAGTGAACTGTGTTCTCCTCAGTCTCTAGATTCTCCTCATTGCTAGGCCAGCTTCATGAGCATGTGACATGCACAGTCATACAGGGTGACACACTCAGAAGGACACCCAGGTTGGCTATGGCTTTCTTTTTTTTTAAAGGTTTTATTTATTCATGAGAGACACACAGAGAGGCAGAGACACAGGCAGAGGGAGAAGCAGGCTCCCTATGGGGAGCCTGATGCGGGATTTGATCCCAGAACCCCAGGATCATAACCGGAGCCAAAGGCAGATGGTCAACCATTGAGCCACCCCAGTGCCCCAGCTTATAGCTCTCTTGTCATCATTTGAACTTCATAGGCTGTTTTTTTTTTTAAGATTTCATTTATTTATTCATGAGACACACACACACACACAGAGGCAGAGACACAGGCAGAGGGAGAAGCAGGCTCTATGCAGGGAGCCTGATGTGGACTCAATCCCAGGTCTCCACGATCATGCCCTGAACCAAAGGCAGACCCTCAACTGCTGAGCCACCCAGGCATCCCTGAACTTCATAGTTTTTGAACAAGAGGTTCCACGTTCTTATTTTGCAGTGAGTCCAGCATATTTTGTTGCTGGTTCTGACCACTGCTTTCAACATCTCTCATTTGGATCTTCAGAAATTTCTATCTTCATTCTATTCCTCACATTGAGTAAAGACATTTAACCAACTACCTGCTGGATGTTATGACTGATCCACAAAATTCCCTATAGGAATATGCCTCTATAAAAATGGCTGAGTATTATTAGAAAAAATTGTCCAACCTGGTAGCTTTGAGCCACCCACATTCCTGTTTTCCATTCTCTGCCCAATATTGGCCATGACCCCATATTTCCCAGTCCTCTCCCCCTCCCTTCTCAACAACAGCTGTTTCATCAGTTTCCTTAAAACTCTATTGCGCTTCCCTCTCATCCTCAGGTGAGACCCTTGCCTGTTTCTTCATAGATGTCCTCCAGGTTTCTCAGACTCAACATTACCCAAATAGCGGTCTTCACCTTCGTGTTCAAGCCTGCTGCTCATCCAGTATTCCCTGCTTCAGCGACTATCATCACTTTCCTTTCATTGTCCAAACAAGAAACACGGTCCTTGACCTTCCTCCACACCAACTTCATTTCCAGGTGTTGCCATCTTAATGTTTATTTGCATCTCTTCATGCTTGTTCATCCTCTTGCCATTGCTTTAATTAATACACCCATAACTATGCTCTTAGTTTACCACGATAACATCCTAATTGGTTCCCATGTTTCCAGTCTAAATTTTCTTCATGATCATCAAAAGCATTTTCATGCTGTAGTCATAAAGATTTTATTTAAAAATCTGATCATGTTCTATAACACGTGGAAAACAAAAATGCCGCAGGTTCTTCCCACCCGTATATGTATGCTTTTTTGCAATACGGTTTTGTCAATCCTCCCCCCGCTCAAGAGGGGAGTCTATTTCTTTTCCCCTCCTCAACTGCAGGCCAAGCTTGTGACTTGCTTTGACCAACAGAATGTGGCAGAAGTATGATACTGTGGGAGCTCTGAACTCAGCCTCCAGAGGTCCTAGGGGGGGGTTCAGGTTTCTGATTTACTCAGGACTCTCTATGCTGGTTGCTGCAGAAATTCCTTTCCATGTGCTGGATAGAAGGTTTTAGCTGCTCACGGATTCTAAAACGGTTCTCTCAACATCCCATCCACAGCATCCTGAAGTACGACACTATGAGTCATCTTTGATCCTTTCCTCCACGTTATCCTCCATGCTCAATTTCTCTACAATCCAATCACTGTTTGTTTCAAAAACAAATCTCAGATTTGTCCTTTCACCTCAATCCCCAATGCCACCACTTCTCCTGAATCTAGGTCTCTAACTAAATCATAGCAGCAATTCCTCAGCTAGTCTCCAGGCCCTTCCCTTGTGCTCTCCAAATATTTTTAAGTACAGCACTCAGACTGATTTTCTTAATGAGTCTCCTGTTATTTCTCTCTTCTCTCTCTCTCTCTCTCTCTCTCTCTCTCTCTCACACACACACACACACACACACACACACACACACATCTGTAATAATCATCTATTTCCCACTTCATGAAGTCAATAGTTTCTATTTTACTGTCAAGGATTCCCTGCAATTCCTCCTCACAGGCCTATCCAAATTTATTTCCTAGACTAGACATCTGGCACTTTTTGAAAGCATGAGTTATGTCACTTCACTTTGAGGAAGAACTAAACTAGCACCTATTTTTACTAACCAAAAGATATATCCAAGGAGGACTTCTGCTTTTAGGAAAAGAATTGAGCGGCGAAAATATCACTCAGCATTCAATATACAGAGGCAGTGCACACCTTGAGCAGTAAGAGCGGCCACCACCAAGCTCTTTCTCCTGGAACTACACTCTGTGTCAGCATCAAGCTACCCTAGCTTTGAACTATGTCTGTGAGCATCTGTGCTTCATCTTGATTTATTTTGTGCATTCATTAGCAAGATATGTCCCAAGGTATCAGAAAAGCCTAAAATAGATTATTTTTTGGGAGGGTCTGGGAATGCTCAAGAATTTTTCCATATAAATGAATGGTAATTGCCTCAAGACATTATGCCATTTCATCTCAGAAAGGTTTCAGAGCGATGCTCTACTTTCCAACAGTGGTGGAAACCTGTAGTATTCCTTTGTGTACAGCCTCTTCACCATACTAGTTCAATATTCTCAGCTCACACAGAAAGGGCTCAATCATATTCCCCCTACCCCTGCCCTCTGTCAGTTATGGACACGAGTTCATCTATGCTCTGCTCTCTATTAATCTTTTCTTCTGGAAACAACTCAAGTTCTACATCCATAACTCCTGACCCTAAATTAGAGACATGATGCTAATCCTTGCTCTACCTAAAGTAGCTGTTTATAGCCAGATAAATGACTTCAGTGTCTGCATCTATACTCAGAGGGGACTGAAATTTCTAGCTGGCACATTTGAAAATTCAGTAATTCAATACTCTAATCCAGATCCATCCCCTTTTCCCTGGGCTCGACCTCCTCTATCCTGGTCCAGCACTTATGTTCTCAATGTTTCTTTCCTATGTGGTCATTTTCCTTTACTTTCCAATCATCTGGTGTATTTTGGGAGGTTAGGCACCACGTCACATCTTGTTCAGGTAACCCTGTAACACTTGGCACTTGTGCTGCAGTCAGAAGAGTCCAACTTGCAGCCCAGTGGTTAGAAGCAGATAGCACACTGACTGTGCAGCCTATAGGAGGCAATTGGTGTTGATTTTTAGTTCAATATAATAATTATAGCATGATATGTCCCAATAAGATGATGTCTCGAAGAAAGGGACCAAAAATGGAGACACTATAAGGACTCATTAGGGCTAGTTTAAAAGACAAAGAAATATGTCTGCTTTCATTCAATCTTCAAATGTGCCAGAGGCCAGTCTCTGATATCATTTCAAATGCTGTGATATTTGTCTAACAGTTTTAAAAACACTCTCCAATGGAAAAAAAATACATTATAGTGAGCTAAATCCATCATGATAAAGGTTACAATACAAATAGGATGAGTGTTTTCTTCAAATGACTCTTCACGGAAGACAAATAGCAACCAAATCGGACAATATCACCACCATCCAACTATTACATAAAAATACACCTACATTTTCCCCACTATTGTTGCCCAAGGGATTCCATCTGAAATAAGGGACTTAAAATGGATGAGGTTAGAGTCACTTAGGATAATATATTATTCTGTGCATTACAGAATATGAATCAAGAACTATGGAGCTATTGGAAAGATGTATAAAAGAGTAATTTGTGCCTAAAAGTAATATTAAATTTTCAGAACTTTCTCTCCTTTCTCCAATCCATAATATATGTATAAGAATGTTTCAACACATAATAGGTGCTAATTATTTTCTGACGGTACCAATTCAATACAACTCTTCAGAGTAAAAAGAAATCTAACTTGCTTCAACTATCAATTTCTATTGATATTTATATCTTATTACTCTTTACTAACACATATACAGGAGATGCATTTAAATGGTCACACTACAAACATGTTGTGTTATTTGGCACTGAAAATATCAGCTAAGGATTTATGTACTTATTATATTAAAAATATATGTACCTATGGATAAAATGATGTACTGACAATGTAAAATACCAAATGCACCATATATTTCAATATATCCATTCTAATATCAAACTGTATTTGCTCAAATCCAGTACTGGGGGAGTAAGAAACCTTGGTCAATTTCACATTATGGAAGCCATGTTATAAATTTATACATGCAAAAGATGAAAACCATTGTCTTTCATGGTAAGAAATAAGATACGTGGAGGCAGCAATTCCATTGGTTTTGTTTGACCTGACACATTCAACTGAAATTGTTTTAAATGATTTTATGTCTGCTGTGACAGTCCTCATCAAGTGCTATTGTTACAAAGCAAATTGGAATTCTCTGCCGTGGCATGTGAATTGGAATGTCCTCAAAACTGCCCAAGTTGAGAAGGAGTCAGTAAAGGTCAATCAAACTAGGATGTGTGTAGCATAGCTTAACAATACACATTTGGACACCATGCAGCTGCAACGGGGCCCATTAGCCACACATCACCAGCTAGCTCCATGGGGTCAGTAAGAGAGCATGAGACTTTCTGGAGGAGATTTTGCTTTACACTGTTGCTCATTATCATTATTTTTATTAAGAGGAACATTCAAAGATTCCTATAAAACCATATGTCTATATCCCAAAACATGAAAGCCTTAGTTTACATAGAAAGGCATGTTTAAAATATCCCTATCCAAAGCAGTTTGGCATCATCATCATCATCAACAACAACAACAACAACAGAGATGTGTATAATCTGCCAATCTACAAAGTGCTCTGGATAGACACAAAGGAATCAACATACACAAAAGAGTCATTTATTCTCATAATAACCCTGTAAAGTAAAAACTATTATGCCCAGTTTCAAATGATGAGAAGCTCAGAGAAATTGAAGGATTTATGCAGCTAGTAAATGATAAAGTCTGTTCTTTGATTACAAGTCTAATACTCCTTCCACTTAAAGAATCTAGATTCTGATAATGACCACTTATGAAGCATGGTATGAACTGCCACTGTGGCTCTTTGGGCTAATGCTGGAGGACTTGAAAAGCAAAGTGTAATGATAAGCCCCATTGACTTCTTTATGCATTTTTAAAAATTGATCTTATATCAAGTTGCCATTAACTACTCAACAAGAAGGGCTCACTACAGTCCAGTCCCTCTCTTATTATGATGATCTTAGAAAACAAAATAAAAAGGGAACTTAACTTCAAGCACTTTATTTAATGAGCAGAGCTTACATAAGTGTGCAGAAATAATACCCTGGAGCTATTTTATACAAGAGCCACAAAAGATCTACCACAGATGAGTGACAGAAACATAATTAGTACGAGCTCATGCAGTTGCCAAGTTGCTATATTATTTAGAAGAGCACTCTCTATTTCAAGTTGAGCTTTTGCTACCCACTGACTACCACAGTCACCAGTAGCTAAAGAATGGTAGCCCAAGAACAGATGAACCTGCTACGAATTCCAGGGAAGCGCTGCTGAGAAGTCCCCAGTGAGAAGCCACATTCCCTACCCTGGGTTGCTTTTGATGTTGAATGTAACACACACCAAAAAAAAAAAAAAAAAGGAAAAAGGAAAAAGGGGAAAAGAGGAGAATTGTTTCCTTTTGGGAAATTGAGCACCAAGACAATGGCACCCAGTCAAGTATGGACTTGCCTGCCCTCTGTCCACACCCTAGATCACATCCTGCTTGCAGTTTGGCTCCAGGCTCAGGGAAAAAGGCCCCGGAGACTCCTCCTGCAGTGGCCATTGGATGTAGCCTACACTCACGTCAGACAACATTCAGAAGAACACTAACAGTTTCTGTTCATTCTAGAGTGAGTCAAACAAAGCAAGACATTGAGCCTCTATTCTCTCTCCTGGATGGGCTCTTGAAGCTACTTTAACTTTTCTAGAAATATTCCAAGGAAGGAAAGACAGTGGGAGGGAAGGAGGTATTCCACAAATCCCATCATCTAAGCAAGCCTGTGAGCTTCTAGGTTTCACACGGGGGCGAGGAGACAAAGTCAGCTGCCATCTGGTATCCTGAACCACCGTCACATTAAAAACAACTTTGCAGCTTCACCACAAGCGTGGTCTGGGGTTGGGGGACTTCTTTGTTGTTAATAATGATAAAGGTAGAAATTTTGAGGTGGGGGATTGTGGAGGAACAGTTTGGAGCCTTTTCTTTTTGAAAATATTCATTAGAAGGCATGCCTTTTAGCCTTGAAAGCACTATTGTAAGTCTTAAAAAAAAAAAAAATCTCTCAGGGATGAGAACCCGGGACACCAGCAAAGAATCCAATGCTGATTAATTCAAGCACTAAGCAAATATTAACCACCAGACATGGTGCAGGCACTGACGCCACCAATCATCGTCACACAATGGCTTGGAACCGATGTCATTCTATAAAAACAGAAGTTCTTGAACAAAGAATATTTGCAGTTTAACCCTAAAATGTTGATTTAAGAAATGAATTCTATTCCATTTAAAAAGAATAGGACATAAATTGTGTTATTTCATCCTCCCACCTTTTCTGATCAACCAGACTGAACAAAATAACATTTTTAAATGTGTAATGAGCTTCTTACAGAATTCAGATTCCCTAGCCTTTACGTACATTAGCAGTTCTGTGGGAAGTAATATTACATAATGAATGACTTTTTTCCTTGCAGTCAGCACGGAACAGTAAACACTAGGCACACCGTTGACTCCAAGGAGTGAAATGACAAGGAGTGAAATGAAAAGAAGCTGGAATGGTGATGGTCATAGCTATAAAAACACTCAGCCAGACACAGGGGCCTGGAGGCCTGATGTGCTGGGGCTGACTTAGGGAGAAAATACGAAGGCTGGGGTTACAGAAGGGCTCCTACGAAATGCAGTGATTCCAAGAGTAAGGTGTGGGAAAGTGCCAGGGAAGACCTGGGTTCTCGGGACGCCTGGGTGGCTCAGTGGGGGCATCTGCCTTTGGCTCAGGATGTGATTCCGGGATCCGGGGATTGAGTCCCACATCGGGACCCCCACAGCGAGCCTGCTTCTCCCTCCGCCTATGTCTCTGCCTCTCTCTGTCTCTCATGAATAAATAAATAAAATCTCAAAGAAAACTTGATTCTCAAGTAGTAGAACTCACTGAATAGGAAACAGGAGAATGGGTACATGTTTTTGATGTCACATAGATCTCAAAAGGCAGGGGTGACCATGCATGTGGTGGTTTCCTTGATAAAAGCATCTTCAGGGAATTAGATTAGTTTTTGTAAATCATCTTCCAAAAAAGTACATACAAACTTATTTAGCAAGTATCTGGATTTCCTAGGTGTTCAGGGCTCTCTGAGAGCCATCGACTATATCTGAAAACACTTGCCATAGATGAAAATGTACTAGTATATAGTCCTGGCCCTTAAGGAGTTTTTGGTCTAACAGAGAAGTGTGGGAATGGGGTGGCAGGGGCTTGTCTTAAAGGAATTCAGAGGGCGGGGGGTGTTATTATTTCCTGCTGGAGAAACAAGGACTTTGCATTTGGGCGGACCCCTGAACATTGAGCCTGGCTATAAATAAAAGACTAGAAACTAGAAAACCATGTTTCTGGAGAACACTGAGAACACAAGCTCAGCTGGTGTGAATGGGTGAAAAGAAGCAGGGAGAACTAAAAGTAGAGAAAGTCAGCCTGTGGATCAACCAGGACATGGAAAGTCTCCAGTTTTAGTGCCAGAATTTCTAGGCAAGTGTCTGTCCTACGATTTGGTCTTTAAGCCAGTCTGATCTCCCTGATTATCCCATACCCTCCAGCCCATATGCATGGGCCTCACAGGGAGGCTGGTGCCTGAGGAAACCAAGATACCCTCTCACTGATTCTTAGTCCATTTTTACCACCTCTGTGGATCTGAACAGTTGCTCTGTGACATGTGGCTACATCTCCATTTCTGCTTCCTTCAGATTCTGTGTCACTCTGAATCTCCCTGAGAGGGACACAGCAGCTCCTGCAGCTCTCAGGCCTCAATATCTGCTCCCACAGCCCTCCACAGCCCCAGCCTCAAGGGAAATCCAACGCTGCTTCCTGTCCTGACAACACCCACCCCAAAAGATAGCTAATGACAACTGGGTTTTAAGGAGATGACATGAGAAGTGACAAGTGTTGAGTGTGGGTTTCAAAATCTGCGTGTCTCAATTATTCCCAGTATACCATCTCTGTGTTTCCCAATTCTTGTTTTCAAAACATTACCACGATTAGCATCCCGTGGATTTATTGTACATTTAGGGCCCACCACTTCTCACAGGCCATTAAGAGTCCAATGTTAGGTGTACACCAATGAAATCCTCCCAAACCACTCTAACCCACAAGGAGGACACCCTTCTGGGAATCCTGATAGCCCTCCAACTGTAGTGCATGTTTTGTTTTGTTTTCTTAAAAGATTTATTTATTTATTTATTTATTTATTTATTTATTTATTTATTTATGATAGACATAGAGAGATACAGAGGCAGAGATACAGGAAGAGGGAGAAGCAGGCTCCATGCCGGGAGCCCAACGTGGGACTCGATCACAGGACTCCAGGATCGTACCCTGGGCAAAGGCAGGCGATAAACCGCTGAGCCACCCAGGGATCCCCTGTAGTGCATGTTTTGAGATCTTCATAATAGTGGGTAAGGTATACTGAGTGTCTGCTTTGTTCCTGTGTGTTATACACAGTGATCAAAGTGGTTCTAAGATATCATGTGAATCAAACCTGATTCCATGAGAGCTTCAAGTGGCTATGCCGAACTTGGTTTCTTGGTCACATTTCTTCTAGGCATTAGCACAACCTCACAGAAGATGCGGCAGGTACGGAAAGGGAGAAATGCATTTTCTTCTCTATAGACATAGCCACCCCAGAAAATAATTATACAAATTTATTTAACATCTTGCCATTTTATTGATTTGACTGAGCTGAAAATGTTGTGGTTTTCCTTCACTGAGGATAAAGGAAGTATGTCTCCTCTCAGGGAAATTCAGCCTAAATAGAAATTATGACATCTTACCCCATCTGACCTTGCAATGCATACACTGCAGATCAGTGTTCCAAGGCCTGCTGCCCAGTCTCCAAAGCTCTCCCAAGAATGTCATATACACAGAAAGCTGGCACCTGGATGAGCTTCAAAGTCCCCACATGGGCCCTGGGGTGAGCTCATCACATCAGGCAAAAAATCACCCTTTGTTCACACTGTCACGTCTTGGCTTAGTAGGAGATGGTTTCTTCACAATCACATCCATTCATGAAGGGTGAGCAGTGGGGTCCGCACTGAACAGCTCTTCATTGAGCTGCAGAAAACAGGGAAATAGCTGCCATGCTTTCCCAGTGATGTTATTAATATTTAAGTGCTGTTCTTGGATGAGGGGGTGGAGGAGACATTAAGAACCCAACTCCAAGAAGGGTCTGGCCTATTTTCATGATTACCGTGGCACTAAATGAACTAACTGCTCAAAAAATTTAAAGAAAAAAATCACATCTATCCAAATTCTAAGTAACCACCAGAGGAGGCTAGCTTTGGCTAAAGATGCTACATGCAAAACTTGCAGCTTCTACTGTGAACAACATAGAAGATTTTACACGTAAGTGGGGTGCTTGACAGTTTGGAACAGCAGCACTCACTTCCATTCTGGCAGTTGGACATGTTATTAATGAGTGATGATATGGAGTAAAAACACCTGTAAAATGGCAGCTACCTCCAAATTCCGCATTCCTGCCAGATCTCACCATTCTTGTGCAATTACAGACAGCTAATGAGGTGAAGCTGCATCTCACTTCAGGGAGGTTAAGCAATTTGCCAGGAACCACTTAGCAAGTTAGCAAGTCCAAGTAAGTACAGGAGCAGCAGGATCCTCCAGTGACGCTGGGCCCCCACACCAAGCATGGCATCTCAGCTAAGGTTTGCCAGATTAGGACAAGACTGGGAAAGGTCAGCCAACAGCCTGCCAATCCTTCCGTTGCAGTTGCCATGAAGACTCTCGCAGTAATGGAGCCAGAGGGTCTTTTCTTCTATTTACTTTTTTTTCTTGTTGTTTTCCTGTCCCCACCTGCTGTCTCCTGTGAGAGCTTCCAATTTTGGAGGAAGATCCTTGAAATGACAGTTGCTAAGTTTCGTACAAGGCAAAAAGTATCACAAGTCTCACTAAGTGAATGAATAACTACACATTTCCTCCTTGTTTTTCTCTCCTTTTCTTTGGCCTCTGCTGCTTCTTCCTCCCCATCTTGGTCATGGATGTTAGAAGTAATAGGATATCACTTCTGATAATACTGAGACATATAATATTATGGAAATCCCTTCCTTCCAGATTCCTTACTTTTTCTTAAAAGTCCATGCATGCTGTGGACTGTGTTGTTAACATTACAATACGAACATCATTTTTAAAGACCTCATCCTATGAAAAAAGTGCTCACTTCAAAAATGCAAAGTAATTTGTTCTTTCTTTTTTCTTTTTTTTTTTTTTTTTTGATGGGCTTATAAAAAGCAGAGACCAAATAGAGATATCCGTTATCTCTTGGCTCTTGGCTCAGTGCTTTTTTGCCTATATCAAAGTTTCTCAAACACAGTGCTATTGACACTGTGCCAGATCATTCTATGTTGTGCAGGCTGTCCCGTGCATTGGAAGATGTTTGCTGCACCACTGGCCTCTACCCACTAGATGCCAATAGCAATCCCTCTCCTTGAGTTCTAATAACCAGTAAGGTCTCCAGATATTGCCAAATGTCCCATGGGGAGCCCAAATCAGCTCCAAACAAGAACTCCCCGAGATCATACTGCTTGGTCATCCAGGTGTTTGCGTGCCTTGGGGAAAAATGGAAGTTATTTTGAGTTTTTCACATGTCATTCTTGAAGCTGGGGATCAGTGAGGTGAGAGATTATTTTCTTTAATAACGTCTGCTCACCTCACATTGGTCTTGAGAGAATTGCTGTGAACATCACAAGATTGGTTAAAGGATTCTGAGTTTCTTGGAGGAGAAATAAAACCCAAAAAACAGTAACAAAAGCACTGAAGAGTAACATATTTTATACAACAGGAGGGGGCTGAACCTAACAGAACCATAGGCATTTTTGAACTTTTGTAGATGTTAACAGGCTAATGTTTTTTGGCATTTACTTATTGATATGGCCTAATAAATGGTAAAAAAAATTTTTTAAGTAAGAGTTCAGGGTGCCTGGGTGGCTCAGCAGTTGAGCGTCTGCCTTTGATTCAGATCAAGATCCGAGGTCCTGGGATCGAGTCCCACATCGGGCTCCCCATGGAGAGCCTGCTTCTCCCTCTGCCTGTGTCTCTGCCTCTCTATGTCTTTCTCATGAATAAGTAAATAAAATCTTTAAAAAATAATAAGAGTTAATTCTTGAAATATTAGAAACCACTTTTATATTCTCTTGTCTCGACCACAAGGGTGTACTAGTCAGCTCTAGAAATATGTTTAAGAGCATTGCACAAAAAATTAATTAATCCTTGCAGTGCATTAATACTGAACAAATCATTGTCATCTATTACTGAGGAGGCAGAGGTACAGACAAGTGGCATTGCTATTTGGAAATAATACAAACTAATAAGAGGCACTTAAATAGAAGATTTATATCAAAACATCTAGGTCCAGGATACAAAAACCCTCTTGGACCACGGAGGAAAAATTTTCTATGTCCAACTGTGGAATTAGCACTCTTCTCTTTCCTATCAAAATTAATTTTAGTTAGGAAGGATTTTCTTTTTAGACAATTTCCACCTATAAAAAGTGAATCTTATTTTTAAAAGAATCCCAAATAAGAGCATAAGCATCCCGTACGTACGTGGTTGTGTAACAACACGCCAGCTGGTCCTAAGGGTTAACTTGCTTCCAGTTGACACACTCCTCACTTGCTGACTTAAGGACCTTGATCTGTAACAGAACTAATTTACTTTCTTTGAAATTTGCAGACCACTGGCCTTGGGGAATGAAGGACCAGAATGTTCCCAGACCACAGGGGCCAGGCAAGTCTATTTGAAGACCCCTCTGCTTTCTGATTAGCCCAGCAATCTTCTAGCAAAATGTTTTCCTTTTTTAAGGTCACACAAATGACTTTACTGACCTCCCTTTGCGCATCTGTAGATCTTGTCCTCCTTTGCAAAAAGAACAGAGTACTCTTGCACAACCCATGGGTACCAAGGAACCAGACATTCTTGCAAATGTCTGCAAATCCCCCTGGGCACCAAGGAACTAGAACTTCTTCCACAACCTCTGAGTGCTGAGATCACATCTAGAGCTGGTATCATCAATCTGCACATAATCAAGAAATGTCACAGACCACTGCACTCCCTTAACTGACTAAATTCCTTTAAAAACTCCTCGGCCAGGCAGAAACGTTGGAGTAGCCCCTAGGACAAGAGTCCACCTTCTCCCCAGCCTCCTGAGTAAAGCTCATACTCCTTTCTGCCAACATTTGTCTCTTGAACATTGGTCTTTTGAGCAACAGAGAGCCGATCTTAGGTTTAGTTTGGTAACAGTTTCTACCTTCAGGGGTCAACTGTGAAATACGCAGTCAATAAATTTCCAAATGCTCACTCCTCCACCATGCAAACCTCCTTCTCAATAAAACAACAAAATTCCTTTGTCTGGCAGCTGGATGCTAGGACAATTTACCCTTGAGAAGACAAAGATGGAACATAAATCTAAAAGAAAACACCCAAAAATATGGCTGGCCCAATTTGGATTACCAATCTTGAAAGAAAATGAGAATAAAATTTATACTGAGGAATTGAGGTTGTTGTTTTAAACGTGGTTTTACCAAGTGAATAATTATAGGAGCTCTAGAAAATGGCAAAGAAGAATGAATGGAGGATGTTAAAGTATTTAATGGAGCTATAGTCAAAAGATGATTGGACTAGGAGGAGTCAAATTGCTGCCTTGCCTCTAATCAGCTCTGTGAACCTGGGCAAAACTTGTCTAATTACATTAGTGCAGGGCACAGGATGAAAAAGAAGAGCAGATCAGTGATTTTAATAGTCTTCATACCTATTTTATTTTCTCAAAATAGTTCCTCTGAGTTTTCCTTAGATTTAAAAATGGAGAGATGGAATTTCATTACTCATGTGACTCTGCCCATTACCTAACCACAAGTATCCTGGATTCCTTGATACACTCTCATTTCACCATCTGTAACACTTAAGCAAAATGTCTAATTTTAGAGAATAAAAGAACACAAGGATCTTTAGGCTCTCATTAGCCTGCCCAATCTCTCTACCCCTTACCCTTGAAGGTAGGAGCCAGATCTGTCCTGTTCTCTGAGGCATCCCGACCATGAGCACAGTGCCTGGCACACGACAGGCACTCAGAAAATATTTGTAGGATAAAGAAATATTTCTGTGCATCAAATCCAAACACCATGTATGTATCCCTTGATTTGTTGTTTGTTAACTGACTACACACACAGGAAGTGATAAATGGCACTCGGGGCAGCACATAAGTGCTGTGACAACACATATTTTTAAGGGCTATCAGTATTTTAAGATCTCCAATGTGGTATGCTCAGTAACTATGACACTGCCATCTGAAATTCTTCAGATAGGTCTTTAGTTTCTACTAACAGAAATGAAAACATGAGCAGAAGAGCCAGATTCGGAGGAAAGGTACAAAGAAAGCAACTCCAGAGGGAATTTGGACAGTGGAAGAAAAATATTAAAGATTGTTATTCCCCAAAGCAATAGACAGACTTTTCAATCGGAGGCTGCTACCATCTGCACTTGTCACTGGCCATCTGCTTAGGCCTAATCTGGTCTATTGCTAGCATTGAATGTAAGTTTAAATTCTGTTCCTCTTAAGTAAATTCCAGAAAAGGTTCTCTTACCCTTTTCTGAACTGTGAGCTAAGTTTTCATCCTTGGACTATTTCAGCAAAAGCATTAAAGTGCTCCCATAAGGTCAGGCTGCTGGCCCAGCTCACAACCACCACCCATGAGTGCCACATAAGAAAGGTGGGCACATACTCTACCTCTGGTAGTAAACCTCTTCATGGCCCAGCCTCTGCTTTGTTTTTAAATGTCGAACCTGCAATTAACTTAAATATTTTTTTAAGATTTTATTTATTCATTCATAAGAGACAGAGAGAGAGAGAGAGAGAGAGAGAGAGAGGCAGAGACACAGGCAGAGGGAGAAGCAGGCTCCATGCAGGGAGCCTGATGTGGTATTTGATCCTGGGTCTCCAGGATCAGGTCCTAGGCTGAAGGCAGGCGCTAAACCACTAAGTCACCCAGGGATCCCTTAACTTAAATATTGACACCAATATCCCGATGTCATACATCGGGGAATTCCAAAATCCCCCCTCAAATTCTAGCTCCCTGATGTGCAGGCACTACATGACCCTCCTCCCTTGAGTGCAGGAGGAGCCCATGCATCTGATGGGACAGTCATCACCCTACTAGGTTATGGTTATGACTGTCAGCAGGCCAGAAGGGCCTAGGAGTCAGAGAGATGCCCTCCTGCTACCCTGAAAAAGAGAAACCATCTCTGTGGTGAAAAGGCATGTGTTGACCACAGGAGCTGCAGTGGGTCTCCTGTTTCTGAAGGGGCCTCTGGCCAACAACTGGCAAGAGTAAACAGGGACATCAATCCTAAAACCACAACGAACTGAATTCCCCGATGTGAGCTGAGAAGAGGACTATCCACTCCCATCGAGAATTGCAGCCTGACCTAGTGAGATCCTGAGAAGAGGACCCACTTAAAGCCTGTATGGACTCCTGACCCACAGGAATGCAAGATAATAAATGGGTGCTGTTTTAAGTCACTAATCTCATGGTCATTTGTTACACACCAGTAGCAATCTCATACAAAGAGGAAAGAATCATGAGCACACTTATGAAATCATGTGAATAGTAGAGTGCTGGAGAAGTTAAATTCACATGGGTTCCAGGCTACAATGGTTGAACTGTCCTTTAATATTCAGTTATACTTGCTATGGGAACACAGCCATCAAATAATGAATGGGGCTACTATAAAGTCACTACACCCATGGGAATTAAAAAAATAGTGAACATATTTATTTGATGACTGAGTATATACTTCAGAAATCTACAGTGCCTTATGTGTACCAAAGCACCTGCATGGCTCAGGCAGTTAAGGGTTGGTCCCACTCTTAGGGTCCCTAAGGGTCCCTGATTTTGGCTCAGGTCAGGTCATGATCTCAGGGTGCAAGACTAAGCCCCACGTTGGGCTCCAAGCTCAGCAGGGAGTGTGCTTGAGATTCTCTCTCCCTCTGCCCCTCCCCCTACCCGTGCACGCATGTGCGTGCTTTCTCTCTCTAAAGTAAATTTTAAAATCTTAAAAAAAAAAAAGTTACTATTCTGTACCATACATGTAACAGAATGGTTAGAGCACTGCTCATTTCAGGAGTTACCTCTGGGAGTGAATTCAGGGGAGTGAATCCAGAATAATATTTGGTTTTTATTGTGTATACTTCACATCTTTGGAAATTTTTGCAATGAGTATCACATTTTTAATAATAAAAGATGCACTCTAACAATAAAAATGTTCTATCTAAGACCATGCCTGAAATCAGACACTTTAAAAACGTTCAAACTGCAGGAGGGAAACCTTTTCATTATTTGACTCTCGACAATTTGCCAGACATTCATAGTCATGACGAGCAAGCTGCTCAGTTGGGACAGCACATCTCTTTGAGGGCCTCTTTTACTAGTTGTTCTAGGGTTGCAAGGAAGCAATATCCCAAAAAAACAAACCCCAAAAATGATACTAAGGATAAGAATTACAATTTATTGAGTCTTCCATGTGCCATGCAATGTTCTAAGTGCATGATGGATGACCTTACAAACATCCCCCTCAAGGAATTTGAAATTTATTTGAAGAAATCAAATGTAATTATAAAATAGTAACTTACAGTAATAATTAATATTTTTAGGCAGCATGTATGAGCCAAGATGTACTGGGCTGCGTGTGGCAGAGGCAGCAAGTGAAACTGAGAGGAAGAAATGATCCTCAGGGAGCGAGGCACAGGGACAGCGTGGTGACAGAGCTGGGAGGAGCACGGGGAGCCAACCTGGCTGGATCAGAGGGTGCTAATGGGAGAGAAGGGCAGTGGAGTCAATGGTGGATGATGGATGGCTGGCTGATGCTGCATTATGGGCTTGGCGGGCCAAGTGAAGAAGTTTTTAGTTCGTTCCAATCCAAGTCAATTATTTACTTATTGTATTTGGAGGAATACCATGAGTTACAGAAAATTGCTAAAGGCTTCAGAAGCCCAAGTGGTTGAATTAGACTAATTTGTCAGTGGGTAGGTATATTGAACAGGCTGGAAGACACGAAAACAGGGAGGCAGGGAGAGCCTTCAGGGGGACCCACAGTGGTCCCACACAAGGGAAGATGAGCCAAAAACAGGGCTAAATAGTAAGACTAGGGAATGTCTAGAGATACCATGAAGGATGGATTAAAAGGAGAGTTATTAAATGGCTTGGAGAAGAACAGAGAAGAAGACACAGTAGTTTCAAATCTATGTGACTGGGGGGAAAAGTGGTTTTGTCAACAGGGATAGGGAATACAGCTTTCAGTGGCTTCCATGATTTCTAGAGTAATAGTCAAATTCCTAAGCATCCCACTGAAGGCTTCTTGAGGCCTATTTTCTCTCTGCTGCACAACCGTGCTTGTGAACAGGCATGTACATATTGGGACCATGCTCCGGAAGCCCTCTGAAAACAGGGGGCCCTTCCACTCCTCCAGGCATTTCCTCCCTTTCTCTGTCTCACCATCCTCTGCTCAGACTTCAAATGTCTCTCTGTGTCTCCTTCTTTGGAAAACCTTCTCAGACCCACCAGTCTAAGTCAGATGAGTCTTCTCTTGTCATATTCTAACACCTGAGAATACCTCTGCCACAACATCCATCAAGTTGCTTAATTGTTAAAGTACTTGTCTGTTTCTCCACCCTAGACTTTGAGCCCCCTGAGAGCAAGGGCTGTATGTTCTTTCATTTTATATGCTCACCAACTAGACCCATCCCTGAGACATAGCACACACTCAATAAAATTTGTTGAATGAATTTTGAATTGAGTTTACCGGAATTTTAGGTGATGGTAGGACTCTATAGTATGATTAGAACTTTGTGTCCCAAATGCTTAGCATGTGTCCTAAGGATTTAAGTCTCAGATGATAAGCAAAATGTTCACAATTGAACTAAGCACTTTCAATCAGTGCTAACATTCTGTGATAAAATAGAAACTGTGGATGCCAAATGGAACCCTGAAAGTTTCTGCTGATATTATCTCCATAAGAGCATTTAGAAGGATCACTCAATTTCAAGATTTTAAGTGAACAAAATAATAACTTCAGAATAACGCTTTCCAGACACCTAAATTATCTTGTGCAATCACCGTCTTTCAAAAAGAAATGCTTAGCAAAAATATAACAAAAAGAAGGTGACTTGCTGTATAAATACCCAGATTGCCTACTGTGTTTGCAAAATACAGGACTTGCATACAAAAGCTGTAAATAATAATAATAGCTTGATAATTTATATTTTTAAGTTACTTTCACAGACATTCTTTATTGGAGCCTGACAATATCCCTACGAGGTAGCCAAGTGTCATTATCCTCATTTTATGAATGAAGATACCGAGGCTGAGCAAGTCATGGCTCTCTCCTCTTTTATGGCAACAGTGACTTTGTCCTTCTTGCCTCTGCCCACCAGGCAAGGCAGATCCAGATTCTGTGGGACCTGATGCTTTATACAACTTGGAGTGCCTTCTTTAAGAAAAAAATGTAAAATCATTAATATAAAGTTAGGCATGAAGCCTAACTTCAGGGATTTACATGTATTAATTCATTTAATCTTCATGGGATAGGCACTGTGATTACCTCCATTTTACAGATGAGAAAACTGAGTTATTTAGATTTTCTCTCTCTATGATTCTGTCTCAACATCTGAACAGCATGCCCATAGCTTATACCCAGAATAAAGAGAGGCACACCAGGGCCCACACCTCTAACTGGGATAGCACCACATGAAGGACAATCCACCTGAATCACTCACCCTCATGGATGAAACCCATCCAGACACCAGAGCCTGTAGGTTGCCACGGGAGCTAGGTCCAGGACCAACAGGAACTTCCTGCACCTGGGCCTGTGCATTCCATGACATTACCATGGGAACTATAGAGTTAACTAAGTCTACGGAATTTGGGACCATATAACGATCTTCTTTTTGTTATTTTTGGAGGGGGGCTTCATTACTCTGGGTTTATTGGAAGAGCTATCTTAACCTTCTCACACATACAGAGACTTAGTCATCCCACAGCAAAGGGAATTTTAATGTGGTGGAGCCTTGGAAGATCATACATGTATCCTACTCTGTTTTACACTGAAATTCCATGGATAATTTTATAACCAAACCTAATTGCAGACAACCTCATTGCATTTCACCATGGTTCTGTGTCCTAAGCAAATTCATTTGCAGTATGTCTGCTAGTTGATTTACCAGCAGAATCTGGATATTGTGTGCAGAGATGTCAACAATGCTTAAAACTGGCTTCACAGCTATGGTGCAAAGAGATGAAGCAACCTCCAAAATGCACACATTACTGGAAAATATAAAACTGATCTAATAATAGCATGTCTAGAGTTGTAGGAACGGCTGCCAAATTTGTTTGAAGTTCTCAAAAATAATTTTGGGTATCTTACTTCTGATATTACTTTTTTCTTAACTCTTATGACTTTTCTTCCAGATGGTTTGAAAATTCTCACATCATGAAAAAGGTTAAGTTTCTGCATGTGTCTAGACATTGTCTCTCATACCAAATAGTCACCTGAGACATGGTCTAATAAGATCTGGAAAAGCCATTATTTAAACTGGAAAAAAAGAAATTCTTCTTATTTAGCACAATCGTGCAAATGTTTGCTTTTGCACTACTCTAATGCCGTTGGGTTTCAAAAATCCATGCTAAAATCATTGTAGAATCTTAACACTGCAATGTTTTCTTTGAATTTTCATTTAAAAAGTATAAGTGTAGAGTTTTCATGTTTTTACCTATGGGGATTTCAGGAAAAATCATGTAGAACAGGCGATTATTCATACACTATAAATGTCCACGCTAGTCTTTGCAATGTTGCCTTAGCCATGGAGGACACTTGTTTCTCTACATATAGGACATGGCATTAAGGAATCCCCCCTACTGAGGTTTTATTTCTTTTAAAATTTATTCAACAATAAGTTGTCTCCTTTTGTGAAAAATGAAAATTACATACACTCTTTCTATACAATGCAATCCACCCAATCTATCAAAATGTCCAAATAAAAGGTATCTGCTCATTTCTTAAACAGAACTTAAATATATTTCCCCTTGGTATATGTGAAAAATGTAAATCATCATCCCTCTGTCACTTCATTCATTCAATAAATATTTATTTAGCACTTCCACATGTCAACCCCTACACACTGGGTACACAAGACAACACCCTTACCCTCAATGAACTGAATTTGAATGAAATTCCCAAAGGCCATCACTGGTATTTAGCAAAACATTTGGATATATTTGTCTGATTGTCTTCCTAATGGGAACTATCTCAGAAATTTTTCCCAAACTTCATAATAAAGATCAGTGGTGGAAAAGGGCAGAAGCAAGATTTTTATTTCATGAAAAAATAAATGACTATTAAAGCTATCCACTGGTAAAAATGACTGCCTTGAAAAAAATAGCAAATTCTGTGACACTGTTATATCCTAGTTGTGAAAGGAATCTCAGGCTGGAGGAGGCTGAAGAGTTGGAAATACTGCCTAGCCGACTCCCACATTAGGTGAAATGTCACAGGTGCTACATTCAAAGTGTGCTAACTCAAAGAGTGCTGTTATCAAATTTGACTTACAGACTAGACTATCTACTAAGAAGACAAATATACCACTGGCAAGGCATTAGTATTCATTCCATAATAATGTTTTAAGTTGTATTAATGGTTTGCCTGAAAATTGAAAAAAAAAAACAAGAAATGTAAATGTCTGATGCAGAAATTATTCAAGAAGACTCATATGTCTTCTCATCCATCTTAGCTTTTTGCAGAGTCCAAAACATTCTTATGAAGTTTCCCTTTACCAAATCATTTAATTATATCAATGGACAAGTACCTGATGAATCAAAAATATTTTACACTACTTTATTTTCACAGATGAAACACAGTAGCTTTGGAGACAGAATTCAAATTCCAATGGCAACATTAATAGTTGCAAGGCTTTAAGCAAGTACCCTCCCTCTCTGAACTTCAGCTTCCTCACCTACAAAACTGGGCTACATAGTACCCGTCTCAGAGCACTGTGGTGAGGATCTGAACAGTCAAAAAGAGTTCTTCCGAGGAGGTCCTCAAAAGCTGTAGAAGGCAAAATGGCTCCACAAATATGTTCATATCCTAATCCCTGGAACCCATCAAAATGTATTACATGGAAAAAAGGGACTTTCTAGATGAAATTAATACAGGTTTTGAAATTGGGAGATTATCCTGGATTGTCCAGGTAGAACCAATCTAACCACATGAGTCTTTAAGAGAGCTTTCTCTGGCTGGAATGAGAAAGATGCAGCAGAAGGGAAAGTCAGAGAGATTAAAAATATAAAGTTGCAAGGGATGCAAGATTGCTGGTTTGAAGATGGAAGCAAAAAATGTGACAAGGGAGGCAGGTGGTCTTTGAGAGCTGAGAGAGGAAGAGAAACTGGGACCTCAGTCCTACAACCACAGGCACGGAATTCTGCCAAAAGTCTGAATGAGTATAGCCCCTCCAGACAAGAGTCAGGCCGTCTGACATCTTAATTTTTGCTTCATGAAACCCAGTGCAGAGAAACTGGACAAGTCTACCCAGACTTCTAGCCCACAGAAGTGTGAAAGAACATATTTATGTTGTTTTTAAGCCACTAAATTTATGATAATTTCTTACAGCAGCAATAGAAAAATGAATACATTATATGCTTGAAATTAATATAATGATATGTGTCAAATATGCTTGAATTTAAACAAAAACTAATACACTTACATTTGGACTTATCCTAGGACTGTAAGTACATACCCACTGCATCACCATTATTTACAACAAACATGGATTAGGGAGTGTGTTATGGGTCAATGTAAAATACATTTCAGTTACAAAAACAAGAAAGCTATTTAAAACTGAATGAGTTCAAGACACTGTCAGAAGGGACACTTCTCAGATTTCCAGATTTTTCCTAAGGCTCTGATCTAAATTATGCAATAATTACAAACAGGTGAAAGCTTAAAAGCTGAACTGTTCTCTCAGCAAATAATAAAGAAAAGTTCTCAAAGGATTAGTCCAGAGTCTTTTCTTGTACTTGAATTATACTGGAGGATATAAAACAACTTCTTCCTCATTCACTGCTATATCCATATTACCTGGTACACAGTATCTGCTCAATAAAAATCAATTAACTGGACAAATGAAAGCATATTTACAGCAAGCAGATCCATTTAATACGATAGAGAACTATTATTATGCTTTGCATTGAACTAGTACTTCTGTAACAGCATCTGTTTAAGGAATTGCGCTAATCTTAAAAATTTCAAATTTGTTTTGGCTAAGTTTATGCAGAACGGATGATTAACACTAAACATTACCATAGGAAGCCATATGTCCAAGCAGTCAGTGTTTGGGGAGTAAAGGGATAAAGAAGGAAGATGATGCTGATGGGGTCCAGAACGAAATGCATATTGGCTGCGTCCCAGCTCTGGCCAGGCATCTGCGAGGGCACAGAGAGCATGTTTCTATGGATTGGCTCATCAGGCTAATGGGCTGTTGGCACTTCTCTCCCAGGACAGTTGAAACTCCTGAGACAGACTGAAGAGGAAGAGAAAGCTCGCAGATCCCTTGTGATAAACAGGGTCCTCGGCTTTCTTTGCATGAATGGCTGCATTATGTGCAGATGTTCAGTGCACTTCCACAAGCTTTTATGGATGAATAAGTGGTATCATTATGATGTGATTTGACCAGAAATGAAGCATGGCCCACTGCCATCTGCAAAAATTCTAATCTTTCTGATATAGATTGTAGAGGGATCAAGCTAATGAAACTAAAATACTCTTCAGAAACACAGATGACTCCTAGAAAGACTATCAATTAATCTCAAAATAAGAAATTGAATTTTACTCTGCACCATTCTGGCTTTAAAAATCTTTCACTTCTGATGGCCTCTTGGTTGCATTAAAAAAACACACACACACACACACACACAAAACTTTAAGCCAGCCCATGGAAAAAAAACCTCTCTCACCAGAAAATAAGTAGAGCTAAATAGCAAATATCTCAGCTACAAAAGTGAGTAATTTCTGCCCGTCAGAAAGGCATATTATGTGCAAAGTAATCATATTTCTAACTTTGACTTCTCTGTGACCAGGTCTTCACAGGTTTCTCGCAGAGAAGAAAGAAGATAGATTTTGTTTTCGTCACCTAATTAGAGGAAGAGAAGAGGCAATGAGGGATATAAATGCAAAGAAAGGGGAAAGGAAGAGGAAAAGTTAAGGTGTGGTTGCCTTGTTCACACCTGCTTCATATGCAGAAGAAGATTTCAGAATATTACTAAGAAGACTAGGAATGATGACTCATTGGGTTGCCATTTTGGATCATTCTCTCTCAACTCCCAAACTCAAGAATTTAACGTTTCAATACAACGATGTCGTATCACTGATAGAAATAAAAAATACTTTGTGCAAAATATTAGTCAGAAGATGTACAAGAAGTTAAAAAGAGGGAAAAAACATTAAGCCTAGAAAAAATATCTACTCGGATATCAGTCCTTAGGACGAGGAAGGGTTTTCTAAATAATGAACAAATTCAGAAGACCATAATGATATATTTAGCCAAATTAACTTAAATCTTTCTATACTAAATATGCCATAAAATTAAAAGGCAAAGAAAACAGAGATAAAATATTTCCAACAAATATTTTCCAAAGTTTTGTATCCTTCACATAATTCTTCTAAAATTTTTGATGTCGTGAAAGAAAAATGGTCAATAGACATAGACAAATTTTAAAATGGCCTGTAAATACATGCAAAAATTTATTCTGCTTACTAATCAAATAAGTGTAAGATAAAAGATACTATTTTTTCTCTATCAAATGGGAAAAGTTGTTTATTATTCCTTTTAAAAATAATACCACTCTGGATTGTTAAGGGTACCAAGACAGATTTGCTGGCAGACACATAAACCGGATCCAGACAACTAATAAAAATCAGAGATGGATTAAAAAATGTATGTAGCAAGCTGTTCATAGAACTTTATTTAAGCATATAAAACCAGAAACATTCACAGACTGGTTAAATATAGCTATGGCTCAGACACTGAAAGTGTCTTCAGAGATTTCTTAATGGCATGAAAATAGCCTTATGATGTAGTAAGTGAAAACTCAAAATTTTTAAAACTACATGTTCAGTACCCAAACTTAAGTATAAAATTTGCTTGTATCTATATAAGAAAATTCTAGAAGAATTTGAAAATAAGAAGAGGTATTATTTTGGGGTTATAGGAGGGAGGGCTAGCAGGATGACTAGGGCACCAGCAAAGCAAAAGCAACAATTTTTTTTTTTCTGAAACTTCATGATTAAAAAAGAAAAAGCAATGAATTAGTTATGAGAAAAATCAGAACATGGTTGGACTTCCTTATATTTACTGCACGGTTTAGTAGCATTTTCACTTTGAAATACAAACATGTATTGAAGGGACTTTATTCTATTCTTTGCTAATGTCTTGATTTGCCCTGAATGTCTTGATCTGGTCCTAGTTACAAATGATTTTTATTTTCCTCCTTATATTTTCCTACATTTTCAATAGTGTCTACAATTAGAATGTCCACCTAATTTTATAATCAGAAAAAAATTGAGTCACCAAACCATTTACTTGATAACTTTATACTTTTTTATATTTGGGGGACAATATCATTAACACCCACAAGTTGACCAAATCTCACCAAGTCCTAGTTATTTTTTTTTTTAAGATTTTAGTTATTTATTCATGAGAGACACAGAGAGAGGCAAAGACATAGGCAGAAGGAGAAGGGTCCCTGCAGGGAGCCTGATGCATGACTGGATCCCAAGATTCCAGGATTCCAATCTGAGCCGAAGGCAGACACTCAACTACTGAGACACCCAAGTGCTCCCAAGTCCTGGTCATTTTTGAAGATGTAGAGCAGAACCACCAGCAGACTGGGTGGTTGGGACGGACACCCCAACTTCAGCTAATATACAGGCACAGCTACCCCAGCTTGGTCTGGGCTTCCTCTTATCCCCTGCCCTCATGTAACTCTCTTCTATTAGTGTCACTAGCTTCTAACTCTCCGTGAAAAGCAAGAACACAGGTTTTAAAAGGACAAAAGCTATCTCTTCATCTTCTTTTATATGTCCTCTGATGCCCAGCAGGGCTCAGCACACAGTAGGCACTTACTCACAGATTAATTTGAAGAACCAGTGAGCTGATATACACACAATCCCTCTGTAAACTCCAAATGGGATGTAAATCCAAGCAAGTCATAGCTGCACTATTTCCTACACCAAAATGTCCTATTTCTTTTCTGAATTTTAAAATTATTGAAATAATATACTTCTTCTGTTACCTAGTGACTTGTACTGGAAATTTACTGCTGAATAAACTAAAGAAGACATTTCACCCCAAGGGGAGAGAAGAAGCATATGGCACAAACTCACCCAAGCGTGAGACTCTTATAAGACTATTCATACTTCCTAGTGACCTCCAGAATAATCCAGAAGTACCTTTAATATGTACATTTTGTTACTTTCTAGACAAAATAATCCTGACTCCAAACTTTATGATTCAAAATTCTAGTTCTTCACTAAATATCTATCAGTAGAGGTACTTGGGAGAAAGAATCTCACCTGATGGCTTAAAAAAAAATGTTCTTATATAATTCAAGTGCCCCAAAAATGGAAGCTATCCACTTAACCATTTCTAACCAAGGGAAATTATAACTATCAGCTGCCACTCTGAATCAGATACTCAGGCAGAAAGAAAACCCCAAAAACAAGAGCCTCCCTGTCACAATTATATGCTAAATTGGACTCAACTCTGCTATGAAAAATTTTTTAAAAAAGAAAAAAGAAAAACACTGCCACAACAAGTAGAACAAAATGGCTTGTAAAATGGAAAACCACTGTCATTTGTCAGGCCAATGAACTCGATGTTTCTAATGGAAGCTTTGCAAGAAAATCAAGTTAGAAGCTTTGTTCTAGTCATCGTCGCTGTTCCTTTCCTTTCCTTAAAGCATACAGAAGCTTTGTCAGTGCCATTAATATTTATTGCTTTACTTCATTCTACCTATAAACCACTACAAACCTGTATCCATAGTCACCGAGGAAATGAATTAAACCCAACATTAAGTTTAGTAATTGTTCCCAGTTTAGGATACCTAGTTTTTAAATACTGTACTTATGAGTTTTTCTTTTTAATTTTTAATTAACAAAAAAAAATGCAAGTCATTTGTAAGGTCAGAAATCACAATCCAATTTCCATTTTTAAGCCCCTCTGATAAAAGCAAAGGGGCCTCAGAATGTCCCCAAATTAAATGCCTGAGATAAAAATCTCCTCAAAATAAAAACTACATGTGACAATCAGACCAAAACTTATTTTGAATAGGAGGCCTTTTTTCCTCAGAAATGTCACTCTACATGCAGAGGAATCCCAAATGATCTGACAGGCTACAAGTGGAAAGCACATCCCCCGCTGCTGACAGTCTTTCAGAAAGCACAGTGCATGGTTTGACAGTACAGAGAAGGTCTCCCGTTTGGGGACAGGAAAATGAATAAACTGTGTTCAGCTAAAAATGGTACAAGGATGCTGTTCCTGTAACTGTTCTGTCTAGAGACAGAGGCTGGTTATTTACCACAAAGCCACGCTGGAGTTGCTGGGGTTGGGGAGAGGGGTAGAGAGAGTGAGTCCCTGGATGCAGTGACCCCTCCAGAGACGACGTATGAGAGGTCACTAACCATGAATCACCTAGGACTTTGGTCCACATCAGCTACTTGTATAGTGAGAATTCTTTTACTGCCCATCTTGCTACAGAGATAGTATTAAGTGCCTCGAAATATCCAGAAATCTCCTCCAGAAACTCACAAAATAGGACATTTTCATTGCGGTAAAATATATGCAACATAAAATTTACCATCTTAACCATTTTTAAGAATTTATTTTATTTTATTTTTTTAAGATTTATTTATTGATTTGAGACTGAGAAAGAGAGAGAGAGAGAATGGAAATGGTGGGGAGGGGCAGGGGGAAAGAGAGAAATCCAAGCAGACTCCCCTCTGAGTGTGGAGCATGACAAGGGGCTCCATCTCAAAGCCCTAAACCAAGAGTCAGACACTCAAAAACTGAGCCATCCAGGCAACCCTTTAACCATTTTCAAGTTTACAATTCAGTTAAATATATTCACATGGTCACACAACAATCACTGCTACCCATCTCCAGAAATTTTTCATCTTCCCACACTCAACCTGTCGCCATTTAAAACTAACTCTTCATTTCCTCCACCTCTTGGCCTTAAAGAGGACTTTGATAATAAATAGAAGGAAACCAACTTTGTTTCCCTGAAACTAATTTAACACCGTATGTAAATTATACTGGAATTAAAATTTTTAAAAAAGAAAGAAACCAACTTTATTCCACATTACAAAGCTACAGTATTTATTTCTTCCAAGGGAAACCCTTTGCGCTGGCACATCTCTCTGTATCATAAAGGAAATCCGAGCTACAGTCCAACTGGAGACTGTTGTTGATAGATACATCTCTGATCCTCAAATAATATCACTGAAACAATTTTCACATCCAGTGCTTCTCTTGAAAGAAGCCTCAGCCCAATTGAGGCTCTAGGGCTGAGAATTCTGTTCATTTAACTCTGCACAGTCACAAATAGAGCTGGGATATTTGAGTTTCACTTTATTCTAATTAGATTTCCCTACTGGTTTTTCCTAAAGTGAGGTCTTCTAGGGCTCTATCCTTAAACTTCTGCTGTGTACTAAATTAAGAAACAGAGAATGGATTATGATGTTCTATCAGCCTAGATTGTCTTGCTGCCCTGGGTCAGATATGAAATGACAACAAATAGAAAATCCACCATCTTGCCTCCCACCTGGGGATAAAATAATATTGTAGCTCTGAGTGATTCACACACAAGATACTCATTGTCCTTCACCTTGGTCATTCACTTAATAAACATTGCTGGGGCACCTGCTGCGCCCTGTACTTTGCTAGGGGGCTGGGAACTCCACAGTCATCAAGCCAACGTGATCCCTGGCTTCAGGGAGCTCTGGGGGAATGATGTGTGTCTTCCTGACTGTCCTGAGAGGAGGAATGGAGCCTTGCAGGGTTCTCCTCTCTATGGAGGTGGACAGCCTGACCATTCCTTTCTGAATTCCCGCCACCAGTGGGCTCTGACTGTGCACCCTGAGCTTCAAGTCACCTGAAAGAAAAGTGTTTTTTTTTCCCCCCAGCTTTAGAAAGTGTACTTCTCGGACTGCAGAACTTAAAAATTTGTAGAGCCAATGAAAATTTTTAGTTACTTAAAAGACATAAAATGATGTGTTTTAGAGAAATGTTTTGGCAGAAAATGATTCACAAGCTTAAACTATATTTCTGGGAGAGAATGGTACTTTACTATCCAAGGGGCTTATATCTGCAGGGCACAATAATTAATGGAGTATTAATTTGACTTTGTTCTTTTTAGATTCATACCTTTTCTCTTTTACCCTACTCCCACTCTATTTTTAAGCAGGCTTTGTGATGCCTTGCTTGAGAGACTGAAATGAAAAATGAAATAAGCTCAAATTCAAAGCTCTGATGAAATCCTAAATCCATGCAGAGAGATAGGCTGGATGTCTTGGATTGCACTGGAAGACATCTCTTGTGGATGTGGAAAATCCAAAAGAATCTACTTAGAAACAGAATTAATGAATGAATGCATCAAGGTCACTACAGATCGAAATACAAAATAATGAGTTTTATGTCTATACTGGCAGCAGATAGGAAATAAAGTTTAACAAAAATACCATTTATGATAATATCAAAACCATTAAATATTTAAGAATAAATCTAATGAGATGTATCCAAGACCCTACTGCTAAAAATAACATAACTTCATTGAAAACTTTTTAAAAGACTAAATGAATTGGAAGACTCAATACTGTAAAGGCATTGGTTCTTCAAAATTGAGTTACAGATTCAAAGCAATCCCAGTCAAAATCCCACTAGAATTCTTGGTGGAAAGTGAAAGGCTGATTCTAAAACTGATATGCAAATGAAGGAGGAGGAGCATGAGAAAGAAGGGCTCAGAACAAGAAAGCTGAGACTTATATTCCTTGAGAGCAAACATGCTGTAAAGTTGCAATACTGGGGCCCCTGGGTGGCTCAGTGGGTTAAGCATCTGCCTTTGGCTCAGATCATGATCCCAGGGTCCAGGGATAAAGTCCCACGACAGTCTCCCTGCTCAGTGGGGAGCCTGCTTCTCCCTCTCCCTGCCCCTCGCTTATACTATCTCTCTCTTTCCCTTTCTCTCTCAAATAAAATAAATAAAATCTTTTTTAAAAGTTGCAATAATTAAGACAATATGGACATAAGCAGAGACAGATGAATGCATAGGACCCAGAAACAGACCCACATATACATATGGCTCCGATGTACAACAGTTGTGTTCCCTAGAATAGGAAGAAACTGAAACTGAGAAAGTAGTTAAGCATGGGACACAGTTTTGCTCTTTAATAGGACTTTCTCAAGAAACCTCACTTCAGACCCAGACGTTCATCTGAATGCCCTTCCTTGGTGATCCTTGGGACCCTGTATATTTTTTTAAATCTCAATACCTACTTAACTGTGAGAATCAATGCTTTGTGTGTCTCTCTCCGCAGCACATGATGTGTTGTCTGCTATGTAGTAGAGTAGGTGAGGACCTAAATTGAGCATAAGAGGTCCAACACAGGCTGCTGGAAATCATCCCCAATAGTAAAAGCCGCCATGGTTGTCAAGAACAAAAGCTCTTCAGAGCTTCTAGAGAGCAATGGTACCTTAGAAATATTTGACCTTTTTTGTCATCTTTAAATAAAGTGGGGTAAAAATAGAGATTCCTCGTCTTTCAAAACTCTCCAGGGTGGAAGGGAAACACTAACAATTTCCCACTAGTGAAGTTGGAAGATCAGACATGCTATGCAGAGTTGGGGTCAGCCATACAGAGGCAGATTGCCCTCCGAAGCCGAGTGGTAGACGTGACCAGGAACAGCAATCAGCGAGCTTTTCTAACATTCAGCTTCAAACAGCCCAACATCCCAGCAGACTCGAGCACTTGTAGAAAATAAACAGAACATACAAAAAAAAAATACACAAATATAATCTCAGCAAGCCCTTCAGAGTTAAGCAAGAAATAGTAAAGGTAATAAATAAGCAGTCCATTATTTTTGGTCTGACATGGGCAATTGGGATAAGTAGTAGATACATTTCTGAGACTCAGCCCAGTTTCCTGAAAATTCTCCTCAGCCTAAGAATGGATGCTGATGGTCCTGTTTAAACTATGAGACCTGGGATCCCTGGGGGGCTCAGCAGTTTAGCACCTGCCTTTAGCCCAGGGTGTGATCCTGGAGACCCAGGATCAAATCCCACATCAGGTTCCCCACAATGAGCCTGCTTCTCCTTCTGCCTGTGTCTCTGTTTCTCTTTCTCTCTGTGTCTCTCATGAATAAATAAAATCTAAATAAATAAATAAATAAATAAATAAATAAATAAATAAATAAATAAACTATGAAACCTGTATCCTTGGCCACAGCTGAATGGCCCCACAGCCAAGCTAAGTCCAACAGATTTTGTCTCCTAGGAATAGGAACTGGGATACTGGTTAGTCTCTGGTGGCTATGGAAAGGCCATATTTCAAAATATGAATGGAGACGCAGAAAAGACTGGTCTGCAAAAAGAGAAGCCTAAAGTGGCCACTAGAAAGAATCTGATACAAGAGACCATGTGGCTTGACAGGGGGAGAATGAGACCACAACACAGCCACCTGCCTTCAAACATTTCTAGCCCTGCCCAGTCTTGCTGGGCAAGATTTGTATTGCCCCTCCACACTGTCTTTGGTTTTCATGAGCTAGCCCTGGATCATGTCCATGCTTACAATAAATTTCCCTTTTCATTCAAGCTAGTGATATTTCTGCAACTGCACCTTCCAAACAAAGGAAACCTAACTTTAAGATAGATGCCTCATATAAGTGCAGGCACGTTGGCTTTAATTTTCCTACAAATTTAAAGATGCATTAAGAAAAAGAATTAAAGTAATTTAAAAAATTTTACTTATTTGAGAGAGAGAGAGTAAGCAAGTGAGAGAGAGACAGAGAGAGCACGAGCAGAGGGAGAAGCAGACTCCCTGCTGGGCAGGGAGCTTGATGTGGGGCTTGATCTCAGCACCCTGGGATTATGACCTGAGCCAAAGGCAGATGCTTAACCTACTGAGCCACCCAGGCATTCCAACACTGAGGTAATTTTATGAACCATTTTCTTTGTTCACTAATTGAAAGCCTTGAAAGTCAAAAGGAAAGGAGTCAATGGATAGAGGTACTATTCAGTTTCTTTGAAGATATTTTAACATATGGAACATATGGCTTAAGAGTATATATAGAGAGAGACATTTATGCTACTCAAATACAGGTATTCAATGGCCTCAGATGTTCTTTTGCACTGTTTAATGAACACCCGGAGATATTCCAATTTGAAATGTATAATATAATGACTTTTTAATTGTTGCATTTTTCTACGTGACAAACATCTCTGCATACAAGTTGAATTATAAATTCAGATAGTGTTTCTGAAACACTTTCTCCCTCCATGTGCCCATTACAAGCGAATTGTGATTTGTCTCATGTTTGTTTTTAGCTAAGCACTACCATCAAAAATAGAGAAACCCAAATGATTACAATCAGGGCTCATTTAAAAAGCCCAAGTCACACAGGCATAAAATTCAAAGCACTACTTTTACTCATGATCTACTCCTCCTGTGGTTCAACTGCTCTTTGAATTCTAGCCTATACTCACATCAGTTTGTTGGCTCACCATTTACTCAGGAAGTTCATCAATACGTACCAAGAGGTTGGGGAGAAAACACATTATTTTTATTCTGACATATGTTCTTCCAATGGCTCAGTCAACTGCAGAATTTGATGGATTCCTTATTCACTTAAGGGAAAGATTTAGCAAATTGTGATCTATAGGGGCTCATTCAGTTAAGTGTCCCACTCTTGGTTTTGGCTCAAGTCATGATCTCAGGGTTGTGGGATCGCATCCTACGTTGGGCTCTGCAGTCAGTGTAGAGTCTGCTTGTCCCTTTCTCTCGGTTCCTCCCCCTGCTCTCTCTGTCTCTCATAAGTAAATAAAATCTTTTTTAAAAATGTGATCTATATTATGCTTGGCTCTACTGTGCCTTAGCGTTAAGTGTCCATTCATTGACTCTTCAATTTAGTGAAGATAGAATCAAGAAGCAGTGAAGACAGCAACATGGTTATAAAAAGGACTGAGTTGTTAGTCAACAGTGGAGGCAACTGGGTATAGGGCAAAGGGCTACCCTTCCACATCAGACAGGCACGGGTCACTCTCACAGCTCTGTCACTCTAGTCAACTCACATCCTTTCAAGCCTCAGTTTACTCATCAGTAGAAAGGGAACAATAAAGGTGCATACTGAGTGGCATTGTTAACGCGGATTAAGTGAGCTACCATATGTAGAGTATGTGCTATAGAGGTTGGCCAAGTTTTTCTGAACAGGACCAGATGGTAAATATTTTCGGGTTGGCAGGTAAGCCAGTGTTTACAGCAACTACTTGATTCTGCTGCGGTAGCGTCCTCAGACAATGTGCAAACAGATGGGCGTGGCCATGCTCTACAACTTCACTTCTAGACACTAAAATTGGAACTTGACGTCATTTTCATATGTCACGAGCTATAATTATTTTAATTTTTTTCAACCATGTCAAAATGTAAAAATGATTCTTGGCCTGTGGCTCGTACAAAAATAGGCAGTGAGCTTGCCCCCCAGAAAACCTGGAAAATCATTATTCGTATCGCCAATAACAACAATAACTGAAACCAGGGGAGGGATAGCATTACTGTGAAATAGATAAAGAAGTGGTTTTTGGAGGAAATTTTGTTACTTTTTTTCCTGTGATAGGAATTGTAGTTGGAGGGCAGACTAGAACAGGAGTTTTGGATGTTTCTCATGAGATAAGAGAATACACCTGCTTCGAGGGTTCAAGAAGGAGCAGAGAAGCCCCATCTTCCCAGCGCAGCCTCCTACATCAGCTAGTCCATTCCAGATGGCACCCCTGACTCCCAAGTTTAGACGCACCTACCTATCTGACATTCAAAAAATCAGACCAGTCATGGACAGAAATAAGGGATCAGTATGGATTTTAATTAAACATAGAGAGAAATAACCCATTCTGCTTTGCCTTTTCATATCTACAATAAATGGGCTTTAACTATTTTATCTTTAAAGACCTTTTTAGTTCACTAGGGAGGTCAGAATGCTAAAAGTTTTATGGACCAGAAAAAAAGTTCCTTGCCTATCTAAAAAGCATGGCCTGGATTTATGACTGCTTCTGAATTTCCTATAGCAGGTGAACCGAGTAACCAATTGGGACTTAAGGAAATCCACTTTTAAAGGCGCTTTCCCATGTTGGATGAGCGCAGTTCACATTTGTAATTAAAAACTGACAATTCTTCATCTAGAAAGGACTGAGCACCAGCCGCTTATCAAAAAACATGTGCTTGGGATTGGTTTTCAAGGTCTTAGACTCATTTCTCACCACACCATTGCAGGCTGCCCTCTGAGACCAAGGGAATACAATGATAAGTCTGCTGACAGAAGGACAGCTAGGGGAAAAATTATAGTTTCATTTCTTTTAAACCAAGCATCCCAGTCCAGGCTTCTCCAGTTTAATGAATGGAATCAAGAAAAGTAGGTAGATGGAGAAGAGGTGAAATTTAAATGCCACCACCTCAATAAGGGGGTAATGCTGGATAATTAAGATCATGTAGTGAAGAGCCTGAAGATGCAGAAAAGTTAATGAATGTATTTGTAGAGTGTCTCCCAGGTAATGTCCCAGAGTTGGGATGTTTACCTTGCTCATTTTTTAAATCAGTTTTTGTCTCAGTTCCATATTCATTCTCTTTGAGCATTAGTACCCCCAAGCACTAGACCATATCCCCATTGCTCTCCCTTCTGAGAAGTTCGTACTGGTAACATTCATATAATGCTGCCAACTGGGAACACCTTCCAATCAGAGAGAAACCTATTCTCAGGTCAGTTCCTCAGAGGTTCCCTTTGTCCATCCATATGTGAATTCTGTTCCAATTTAATGTCAGATCATTATTCCACATTATTCACTATGGCTAATGTTTTGGGTGCTGTGGTCAAGAAAAACTGAAATAGTTTCTGCCCTTCTTATTTTTATAATGTTTATGTGTAGGAGAGTGAAGACCAGAAAGAAAGACCTTGTCATTTCCTAAAATCATAGGAGTTTTTATTTCTTGAAGATGAAGATCTCGATGCTAATCCAAATCTTCATTAAATATTCACTTTTTGGTCTCCTATCCTACATCTTGCATTTCAGTAACTTTCAAGATACTCATCATTTCAGAAGAGAAAGCTCGTAAGAAATATATGTCGGGAACACTCCATGTAAAGTTAGGATCAGAATAACTTCCTTGTATCTGACTTTTAAGAGACAGATGATGTTAATATGAAAAGATATCAGAAAAGGCTATTCACAAAGAAAACAGAAACCTCAAATAAATATATTATAAATATAAAATTGGAAAAATACACTTAGGGATTGCAACAGTTCACAGCTTACATATGAATCTGGTATTTTGTTATATCTTTAAAAGCATGAACCCAGAGCTGTGAGCCTGATAATGCAGATAATACAATGCATAACTTGACAGACCCACGCCAGTATCCTTTACACCCATCAGGCAGCACAGACACCAGAAAGTCCTACCTGCCCTAAAAAATTACCTCTTTGAGAAAAAGAAAAAACAAAAGAAAGCAAAGTAAAACCAATACTGACAACTACTCTACGGGTTGGAGTTATAAGAGAGTAGTATCCGGTGGTAGTGTGAACATATAAACGTTTATCCAACCACTGTCACATTCTTTAGCAAAGTTTAGAAAATATAAATCTTAAGGTGAGATTCTTAAAATAAATCAATAACCATTAACCATCATCCACTTCAGGTAGCCTATTTTCTTTTTCATCACTGCTAAATCAAGCTGGGAGCCCACACACTTCAGCCCCCTCCCTCCCATCCCTCTTCATGCACCGTTACCACCACCCAGATGGGAGCCTTTCCTGCAGTCTTTCTCTTACTCCCTTCCCTGCCTTCAGTGTTCAAAGGATCCTGTTCTCAATTTTACACATTTCATGGTCCCTGGCAGCTGTCCTCTGATGCTGCAGCTCCAGCCATCACCTGTGCTCTTATACAGACCATACCTCTACCTGCAGCACCGCCTCTCTCAGGCACTCCAGGTGGGTACTTCCAGTATCTCCATCTGGATGTTCCACTGTTTACCCAACACAGCCAAACAGAACAAATACACTTCCTTCCCCTTCTTCCAAACCTTCTCATCCTCCGTTTTCTATCTTACTTAATGGCAACTCAAAACATCTGGCTACGTTGAACTGGGGCACTTCCTCCTCTTCCTCTCAACCAAAGCTGTCTCAAATTTACCTCTTCTCTTTTCTCGCTGCCATGGCCTCTATTGGGTGCTTTTAGCATAGCCACAACTAGTCTTTCTATCTTCTTTTGTTTCCAGAATTCAGGACTGGTGCTGTCCCTTTATCGCTTTTCTTTTGCCACAATCATCTAGGCTTTCCTGTTACCACGGGATAAATCTAAACTCCTCACCTGTCCCTGTGTCTTCATTCATATCCCTCCTACAACCTTGAATATCCTCTAGGTCAACCTGCTGAACTTTTTCTCTTCCATCAAGGTTCAACCCAAATGTCACCAACTTTGAAAAACCAAATGGCCCTCATGCATCATTAAGTGATGGACCCTTCAGTACTCATTTGACACTCTATAAATATTTCTAGTCAGCCTTTTACTACAATGTGCTCTGATTTTTTTTTCATGTGTATCACCTTTTTAAACCTTGAGCTCCCTAAAGCCAGAGGGACAACAACCAGCATAGTACCAGGCCGAGGGTATATTCAACAACTGTCTGATCGGGAAAGGAAGGAAAACAAATTTCTCTCTGTTCCACCTTTGCTTTTTTTCCTGAATCCCATTTGTGATACTTCTAGAAAATGGAAATCCTCTACTGAGGTGTATACAATTGTTGAATTAGACACCTCAACATACACAACATTAGAACTAAATGTTCGACTCAGTTCTTTAATTTAAAAAAAAAAAAAAGATTTTATTTGAGAGCAGAGTGAGAGCATATGAGTGGGGGGGAAGGGCAGAGGGAGAAGCAGGCTCCCACTTGAGCAGGGAGCCTGCATGGGGCTCGATCCCAGGACCCTGGGATCATGATCTGAGCCAATAGCAGATGCTTAACTGGCTGAGCCACCCAGGCACTCTTCAACCCAGTTCTTGTAATTCCACAAGGTCATCAGGGTCTCATGACATGGCAATAAGCAGGCACTCTTCATTATAGACTCTCCTAATATTTAGAACGATCAAGGGTGCCTGCAACTCCCACGGTCTCCCATATTTCTTTAATGAAGAATCCCAGAGGGATCCCTGGGTGGCGCAGCGGTTTAGCGCCTGCCTCTGGCCCAGGGCGCGATCCTGGAGACCCGGGATCGAATCCCACATCGGGCTCCCGGGCATGGAGCCTGCTTCTCCCTCTGCCTGTGTCTCTGCCTCTCTCTCTCTCTCTCTGTCTATCATGAATAAATAAATAAAACCTTTAAAAAAAAAATCCCAGACTTAGCAGGGGGCCAGCTGCACCTTGGTAGGAAGGTTTAGTCATGCAGGTATTTCTGATGCTTCCCTTACACGTTGTTTTAAAATCAACAAAGATGGTGAGAGTGTGTCACAGAGAGACACGGCCTTGCCACTACAAACGCACACGTGCGTGAGGTTTTGGACAAGTATGCAGGGCAATTGGCTCCATAGCTGCCATACACATGCACAAACAGAAACCCATCTGGAAAGTGAAAAAGGATCTTAAACCCCAGTGTCAACCCAGGGGTAGAAAGAGTTTCAGAACTGTGCTAACAGCAACTTGTTACCACTGTGAAGGGGGAAAAAAAAATCCTGATCAGTAATTTTTTTGCTGCCAGAGCTAAGAGAAACATGAATCAAACATTCCCGCCGAGATGGACGAGAAGCTCCATCATCCCATCATGCTGGGAAACAAAAGACTCCAATGCTGGAAACCGCATCAGCTGGATTCACTGGCTACAAGTTAAAGGACCACAAAATGATGATCGCGCAGCACGTGCCCACGGAGACAGAGCTGGATTCTCTTCTGTTCTACCACAGACCCTCGCATGTGACCTTGTGCTAAGAGCCTAAGAAAAGAATAGAAATCATAATAGAATTTTAATGCCTCTGTGCTTCAAAAAGAGTAATTTTAAAAAGATTTTCTCTTTTTGGTGTAAAGGCAGGACACAGCAGGATTGGGAACACACCAGCATGCTGATTGCTAGAGAACAAGCTGTGTTAGTGAAAGAAAGAGAGCTATTAATACTTTCTAGATGCAGATAGGTGAAATGAATGCATCTGACATCTAGTTCTATTAGAAAGAAGAAAAGCACTATGAGGCGGAACCAATCCTTAAGATGTATCTGCTGCTATCTGCTCTACACACCCAATAAAATCTTAACAGTTTTCAAGGGACCAGGAACTAACACGTGCCTCATAAGGAAATCTTCTCCTAGGGTAATGGAAGGTTGTGACTTTTATGGCCTGCACAATGGAGAACTTAGCAACCTGAGTCCCGGTTCCACAGCCAGCTTTTGGAATTGGAAACAGTTGGAGCCTGTTGACAAGGGAGGCTATGCTGAGAAAGGAGTTGAGTCCCGGGCATGAGTGAGTGGGGCTTCTGCTCTCAGGTGGCCTTCCACCTAGCCTGACCACAAGAGCATCAACTGATATATAAGTGAGTCAGACAATAAGCACAGAGTAAACGGAAACAAACGTATGCACCTTATGTAGAAGAATTAATAACACCAGGTGTGCAGGGAAGAGGTCAAGGCAAGCCAGAGTAGGGACCAGGTTGAGAGGTGTACAAACGTACAGAGGTGTACGGTGAATGGGGCAGAGCTCCACCTCCAGACCCAGGAAGAGGTAAAAGGAGCCATGAAATGAGCCACAGGAAGAGGGCGGGACTGCCAGATAAAACATAGGACATCCTTTTTACACCTTATGGAGTATATGTATGTCCCAAATATGGCATGGAACATACTTACATGGGGAAAAAAGTAATATTTGTTTATCTGAAATTCAAATTTCATAGAGATCTTTGTTTTTATTTGCTAAGTCTGGCAACCTCAAATGAGGGAAATGAAGCCTTAGTGAGAAAGAGGGCCTAAGATGAGAGTGACAGTGGAGAGCCAGTTCCATAACACCCCAACGAGACAGGTTTCTTATAGAAGAGACCAATAGTGAGTTGTCACAGGAGAAGAATTCTACTAAAAGCATGGTATTGGGGGGCACCTGGGTGGCCCAGTGGTTGGGTGTCTGCCTTTGGCTCAGGTCATGATCCCAGGGTCCTGGGATCAAGTTTCGTATCAGGCTCCCTGTGGGAAGACTGCTTCTCCCTCTGCCTATGTCTCTGCCTCTCTTTGTGTGTCTCTCATGAATAAATAAATAAAATCTTAAAACAAACAAACAAACAAAAAGCATAGTGTTCAGCTGTCTTGCCAAGATGCCACAGGTTCTATCCAAGGTGAGACGACCAAGGTCTGAACTGAGCTGGGAGACAAAGGAGAGGGCCTGGGAAGAAAATCCTGTGAGGGGAGAAGTTCAAATCTTTGTCAGAAGCAAGTATGTACTACTGTAGAAAATAATCCTAAAACGGCAGGCATCATTGCTCATCATGATGCAGATGGAAAGGAGCAGCTAATCCACCCAGAAGAGAAACGCTGGGTAAAGCAGAGCTGGCTTCTGGGACATGCCCCCGCCCCCAACATTTGGTCATCTGGCAAGGTAGGGTATGTTGGCAAACTGGAGGGGGACACAGGCAGACAGAGAGCAAGAGAGAACAGGACTCATTCTCCATAGGCACATGTCTTAGAAATGGAACCTAAGAGGAGCTAGGCCTTTATGTCTGTTATTGGGTATGTCTAAGGCATGAAAAAATTAGGTGCCTCTTTTAATGCTTGGGGAAGAGAAGATAAACCCAACGGAACAAAAAAATCAACTTCAATCTAAGTTAGTACACCTAAAGAGATAAGACAATGAATTTATTCTGAAAAAATAAGAAATATGAAATCATTCATTTATTCATTCACTCCACAAATACCTCCAAGCACTTATTACATTCCAGGCACTGTGCCTCATAAAACAACAAAAATCTTAGTGACAAGTAACTCACTAAAGTTATTGGTGACTTGGCACATTTAGATGACGCAACCAACACTTTAAAAGAAGCTGTGAAATAAAAAAGGGCTTGAGGTGAAGTCATTTTCCTATCATACAAGAAAAATGAGGAAGACTATAATGAATGCTTTTATTAGCCTCCCAGGAAAAGCTATGAGGTAATATGGAGCAAAATCTTCCTAAAACTCAAGTAAAATTCTAATCTATTCTTAAGTTAACACAATAATAAATTACGTATTTTTTTCCTTCTCAATATTTACTACTTTAGCTGCTTGTTTCTCCTGTAAATCTTTTAACAAATAAAGCTAAAATAAAAGTCACAGCCTCTGAAAACTTTTCTCTATCATAAAAAAAAATATGTTGATAAAGAATTCTCTGAATATTCTATACATTGAAAGAAAATCAGAGACAGAAACCATATGGGTCTCCAACAGATTTAAACACATCAAACCTTAAAACTGCTCTACTGTGTATGTGTATCAGCAATTAATTTATTTAATTTATTTATTTTTATTTATGATAGTCACACAGAGAGAGAGAGGCGCAGAGACACAGGCAGAGGGAGAAGCAGGCTCCATGCATCGGGAGCCTGATGTGGGATTCGATCCTGGGTCTCCAGGATCGCGCCCTGGACCAAAGGCAGGCGCCAAATCGCTGCACCACCCAGGGATCCCTGTATCAGCAATTAAATGGTAAAGTATAAACCAGGAAATACCCCAAACACAGTAGGTGAAGACAGGAAAATCTTACACACCATGTAGGAAAATGAACGAAAGTCATGAAAAAATAACTCCTAGAAAAGGAAACAAAAATGGCTAGTGAATAACAGAAAATAGTTAAGTTCTCTAGCAATCAAGGAAATCCTAATTATATTAACCATTAGCTAACATTTTCACCTATCAAATTAGCTATTTTTTTAAATTAAAATGTTCAACATTAATGGTGATTTGTAAGCATTAGATACTCTCCTATGGTATAAACTGGTGAAAACCTTTCTAGAAAGTTATTCAGCAGTATATGTCAAAGGCCTTAAAAATGATCACATTCTTCCACCTAGGAATCCCACTGGTTGGAATCTATCCTAAGGAAATCATCAAGTATATTTTCAACAATTTATGAACAAAGATATCATACTATTATTTATAGTAGAAAAAAGAGTATATATGTTTATTAATAGGATAATAATTAAAATGGAATCCTGGTCATTTTTAAAAAGATTTTATTTATTTATTCATAGAGACACAGAGAGAGAGGCAGAGACATAGGAAGAGGGAGAAGCAGGTTCCCTGAGGGGACCCCGATGCGGGACTCGATCCCAGGATCCCAGGATCACGACCTGAGCCAAAGGCAGACGCTCAACCACTGGGCCACCTGGGTGCCTCAGAGTACTGGTCATTAAAACTGCACCTAAAGCAATTTAAATGGCCCTTGAAAATAACTGATACATTAAGCTTTACAAGGTAGCACACAAAACTGTTTATATATAATGCTACATATATAGCATTATCACAATCATATATGAAAAGAGTAGAAGGAAATAAACCAAAATATCAATTCTGATTAATCATGTTGTGAAATTAAGAGTAACTGTTGTTTCCTTTTAAATTTTCTTCTTATATTTTCTGAGGTTTCTACAATAAATATGTACTTCTTTGTCAATCAGGAAAAAAATAGAACTAGCTTTAGCTAAAAAGATTTGTTTTACTATAACAAAGAAAACAGAAATATGGATTAATCTAAGAATATGCATGAGGCTTAAGCCCACACACCTCAGCATTTATTTAAATACTTGTATTTGTAGGCTTATATTTATAGATTATCGTAAGTACTACCATTATTTACTGTCATGACAACAGTACAATAAAAAAAGGAACAAGAATTACAACTGAACAAAAACCAAAATCTTTACTCCCTAAATTAATTTTCCCCTCAAAACGGAGTTTGCAATTTTTCTGACAAGTATGTGACATGTTGCATTTTTTCTTTTGATATGTAGCAAATATTTTCCTAAGATTTGTAAAATTTGAAATTATTCTGCTAAAAGAAAAAGAAGCCAACTAGCAGTTTTCTTGTGCCCAAGATTTCTCCAGTTTGACCATAAAAGATTTCAGTAAATTTATTGTTACCACTTTAGGCATGAATATGAATTAGCGCCCTCTTGTGAGCACAGGATGAAATTTAAAAAATACATTTGGAACTGAAAAAGATTCTACTGGATTATCTACCATGGGAGAAAACACACAATTGTGCTACCAGACAGATAGATACCATACTCCTCGAAGTAAAATCATCCCAGAATTCCTGATTATTTTAGGCTTTCAACATGCAAGGCATTTGTATAGGAAAGTGCTTGACATTCCATAGAGAGTCACCTTGTCTTAAAATGCATGAGGCAACATGAATGTTCTCTTGTACAGCTGCCATGACTTGTGAGGCTTATCAGAGCGGAGCATATGAGAATCCCCTTGGGGGGGATTACACTCAATTGTGCTCACATGGAAAAATGTCCCAAAAAGGAGCCCAAGCCTTTCTGAAATGAGAGAAGATAGTCACTGCTGTAAATTCTTAATTTAAAGACTGATAAATCAGTACCTTAAAAAGAAACATGATAAAACCAACTTATTAGGCTGGGAACAGAATCAAATTATTAAAGATCACTTAGAACAGAGACTATGACATGTTCAGCACAGTACAAAGCACACGTGGGACAGAATGCAGTCGTCTTTCCATTGAAATGATACTATCTACTAGGAAAGACAACACTTTCCATCACTCTGATTTGGGGATTCCTTATTGCAACCTTACTACAGAAAAATCACATTTGGCTGACAGACTGAGATACACAACTAGTGTGTAGATCATATTAAAGGGAAAATAATTTCTCAAGACTCTAGATGCTATACCTACCTTTATTTCAACAACACTGCCAGACTTCCTGGGAAGCTTCCTAACAACCCCAGGCCAAAGCTTAACTGACATTCCCAGCTAGAGGGCTCTAAATTTGAGAAAGGCACTTACAATGTAGTTACACTAATCACATTTTCTGTTTTTGTCAAGTAACCTCACAGTGTGGTCTGGGGGCCTTTGGGAGTACCTACGGTCCTTTCAGGAGGTCCACACACTCAAAAGTATTTTCATAATCACACTAAAACGTGATTTGCCTTTTTCCCTCTCATTCTCTTACAAGCACCCACTGCAAATCTTGCCACTGAACGATGCAGAAGCAGGTATGTGAATCAATCTGTCTTCTGTTAAGCTGGACATTTGCCTCAGCATTAAAAAAGTTATATTAATGTTGAACTCAGAGGTTCCAGAACACCCTTCTGGATTTTCACAATCACAGCAAGCTTCTGCTTTGCTACAGAGTTGAAAGGCATTTTTGTTTGACTTTATGCTACTCGGAATCCAAATTAAATTTCACTTCAGTGCAGACCTAAGTAATAAGGAATTTTCAAATATCATGCATGCAGCCATTCAATAAAAATTTACTGAGTGCTTATCTTTTTGGTGTTCTGAGTCCAATTCCGATGTAAGGCAGGGGTCGGGAGGAGTTCCCCACACATAGAACTAAGCAATTCTCCAATACCAATAGGACATCCAAGGATTCAACTCCATTCTGACCCCAACCTACCCTGAAGATAGATAGCATCAGATTCCACAGGTTAAAGGCTCAGAGCTAGAAGACTGTCCTCCACCACACATACGCATACACTTGAGACGTCAGTCATAAGCTCAGGTGATCTGTGCTTCTTCTGACTAACGTGCTATAAATCAAAGGTTTCCATGACCTCATCCTTGGGTTTGCTTTATTTGCTAGAGCTGCTCACAGAACTCAGAGAAACAATTTAACTAGATTACTGGTTTGTTATAAAAGGATAAGTCAGGAACAGCCAGATAGAAGAGCTGCATAGGGCAAGACATGGGGAAAGGATCCAGAGCTTCCATGTTCTCCGAGAGTGTGACTCTCTCCCAATGTCCATGCATTTACCAAAGGGAAGCTCTCCTAACCTATCCTTTGAGGTTTTCATGGAGACTTCCAAAAAAGGCATGATTGATTAACTCACTGGCCATGTTTGATTAACTCAGTAGCCACTGGTGATTGAACCCAACCTCCAGTCTCTCTCACCTTCCCCATCATTGGGTGTGGGCCTGAAAGTTCAACTCTCTGATCACAGGGTTGGCTCCACTGGCAACCTGTCCTTAACCATAGGTATGGTCAAAAGTCACCTCATTAACATAACAAAAGGCTTCTTTATCCCTTTCTTCACTTAGAAAATTCCAGGGTATTTAGGAGCTCTGGGCCAGATATTAATTTATAATATTTCATATTATAAATCACAGTATCACAATGTGTCATGTGCACATACAATATGTTTGATAAATTGCTAGTCTGGGGGAATACAGTGATATCCTAACGGCCCGAATAAAAATATGTTGCTGCTTCTAAACACTAAGACCTAACATTTATTAAGTAAATGTATGTGGTAAACACAATTTTAAGAGCTTATTAGCATAACTAGTCTGTTCCTAATAATGACTCTATGTATTAGTATTATTATTCTTATTTTTACAGATAATGAAACTGGGGTGTGGAGCTATTAAGCAGTTTGTCCATGTTAAAGATCTAATAGCAGCAGAGACAGGATTTAAACTAGCAGAATCGTGCACATAATGTCTACAGTGTAACCTGCACCATCCAGCAAGGTCTTGGAAATAGATACACAAACTAACTGCACATGACAAAGTAAAATCCAAAGCAATGTCAAGATTTGCTGGAGTTAGTTTATCTTGTTAGAGCTAGAAGAAATCCCTTCAAGTTTATCATTTATTCCTAGATTCTGCAGATTGGATTAAAAAAGAAGACTCACTGGAATTCTGGTCACCTTAACTTGTTCACGGTTATAAAGGTTGTGAAGAAATAGTCCTAATATGACCATTAATCTAAATCCCTAGTTTCTATAAAATAAGTCTTGACGTTGAAATATGGAGAGAGGCCAGAAAATATACCACCAGCAAACCAGGTCTGGGTAAGATAATCAGTGCATATTCAGTGACATCCATTGTTAGATACAAATATATATACATATATACATGAATCACCTGTATGGACTGAATTATATCTCCCCTGACACCCAAATTCTCATGTTAAAGTCCTAACTCTCTGTATACCTAAGAATGTATCTGTATTTGAAGATATGGCTTTTAAAGAGGTAAGTAAAGTTAAATGAAGTCATATATTAGGTTGGCCTAATCCAATATGACCATATATTAGGTTGGCCTAATCTAGTATGACCATATATTAGGTGGACCCCACTCCAATATGACTATATATTAGGAGGGCCCCAATCCAATATGACCATATATTAGGAGGGCCCCAATCCGATATGACCATATATTAGGTGGGCCCCAATCCGATATTACCATATATTAAGTGGGCCCCAATCCAGTATGACCTTATAAAAAGAGAAAGAGACACCAGGGCTGTGCATGCACAGAGGAAAGACCAAGTGAGGACATTGCAAGAAGACTGCCACTTACAAACCAAGGAGACAAGCCTCAGAAGATACCAAACCTACCAGCTCCTTCTTGAACTCTCAGCCTCCAGAACTATGAGAAAATAGATTTCTGTTATTTAAGCCACCCAGTCTGTGATATTTTGTTTTGAGAGCCCTGGCAGACTAGTACATCAGCCTGTCTCTCTCACATTATGCACCTTTTTTTTTTTAATTCCATAGTTTTGGCATCAATTGTAACATTTGTAAATTTAGTAAATCATGATATCTGGATATTTGTCTAAGAAGAAAGCCAGAAGTATCCCTAAGTCCACAGTGAGGGTCTACAAGGGTTATCAACAAGAATCATAGGTTGTGCTCAAGCTCTTTTGTCCTAGTCACTGACAAGGAAAAGCTAGAGGAAAAAAGACTAACCTACAGAATGCTATTGAAAACATATATAGAGAACTCCAAAGTCATACACATCTGTTATATTCTAGAATATTATAAGAGGGTGGTATTGGGAATGTTATGAGCTAATGTGAAGGGCAATTAGGTCATACTTGCTACATTGATGGTAGTAGCTCTTGCCATCATTACAGTCACAAGAGCTCCTAAGAGAAATAGCATTTTAGAGACAGGGCATTATAGATGTTCAGCTTTAGACACTGCAGTTAACAGAGTCATTGGCAAGACAGAAGGTGTCTAATAACTACTTCATTCAGTCGACGGATTACAATAACTTCAGCTCCAAAGAGTAAAGCAAAAGTCACAAAATTCTGACTAAATCACAAAAGATTTGTGAACTTGCTAAAAATGTACAGTACTGTCTTTACAAGTTAAGAAACAAAAGACACCAATCTGAACCAGAGAAGTCTGATTATTCCTCCAACTGTTAGAATACAACTAGCTCAACTTTTCTGTGAAGCTATTTAGCAATTAGTTACCCAAAGCCCTAAATATGTCTCTTTTGGCAAGAGCTACATTTCCAGGAATTTATCCTAAAGGAATGACCAGATTTGTATATACAATTAACAACAGTTCCATGGATTTTGAAAAAGAGAAAAATACACCAAAATGTTAAAAATGTTTTCCTCTGAGTTTAGAAATTAAAGGTGATTTCTAATACTTTCTGTTTATAGTTCAAAAGTTCCACAAAGGCAATATATTACTTTTATGGATCAGCAAATAAAAAATAAATGTTTTCTTTCTTACAAGGTTAACCATGTCGCTGGAGTTTTGATCACAAACTGGGCAAAATCTCTGGGTATCTTCATGTTTCAGTTTGCCCTTTCATAAAATTTAAAAGACATAAAGAATATGTTTTTTAAACAAAGTTGTTTCATCCTACAGGTGAAAATTTTGAACTATATTACAGAGAAATTTGTGAAAATGTGAATATGTTTTATAATGAAAGTACTTGTTTCTCACTTCAGAAAGGCCACCTTTCTCCGTTTATGTCACTAAAACACATCCATCTGACATGACACTAAGAGACACATGGCAAGAAATTATGAAATCACTTTAAGTCGATAAAAAACATTTCCTGAACTATATAGGCTTACCCATATAAAAGGCTCATCACCTGATACCTCTCTGGAGCAAAATGGGTAGTTGGTGGACTTAATACCATTGTACAACAGAAAGAAAGGGAAAAAAGATTAATAGACAAGCAGACATCAGTGCTGCCAAAATAAATTGTCTGTGAACAGAGTTATTTCCCAAAACAGTTGTTCTCAAACCTCTTTGTGCATCAGAACCATCTGGAGAGCCCTCCACAAATTCAGGCCTTTGAATGTCACCATACAGATCAGAATCTCAAGGGACTGGGACTAGTAGGCTCAGTGGGTGTCTTAGATGTTTCGGATTCAGGTAGACTGTGGGCCATAGTTTTCAACAGTCTTTAAAATATGCAAAGGGTTGAATATTAGATTTCTGGTCTACCACTGTCAATACAAATCTCACTAGATTTACAAAGATAAGCAATGTATACTTCACTAGTTATTCTGGTACATAATTTTCCTTCAGGTAGTTGAAATGAAATATTGGCAGTTTTGGCATTCCCCAAATCTTTTTTCTAGCATTCTTTTACCTCTCTCCAATTTCTTTTCTATCACTCACTACTACTTCTGGATTGGATTAATCCAAAAGTGATCTTAATGATGACACGCCTTTCACTTGCATATACCTAACATCTCATGATTCCTGATACTACCAAATAAGATCATTTCTTTTCAGAAAAAGAATGGATAAAATTCAGCACTAATATGTAAGACTATTCTCAGTGAGGAAGCAACATCAGCTAATTTGGTGAGACTTAACTATTTTTACAAATTAAAATAAGGTTCTCATTTTCCTTAGGAAAATGGGAATATGATTCAGAGCAGGGATGAAGAGTGAATCGGTCCTGTCTGAAGCACGCACACACATTGTAAGTGCATTTCTGTCAGATTCTAAGCAAACAAGAGAGGTCCACTAGGGTGAAGAACCCAAGTACAATTCAAACAAACACATGATGCTGAATGACTGCCAAAAAGTATGCTAATCTCTCTGCCAGTTATTTCAGAAATGAAATAAAATAGAAATAAAAACTCTGGGAAAATATTTAACATCTTCCTTCTATACAATATTTCATTATTTCTCTCACACACAGGCACACACACGCATCCATTTCTCCGACGCTATAACTAAGAATTCAAAGAACTAAGAATAAAAGAGGTTTTGGAATACAAATATTTATTTTTTAAATGTTGTTCCTATCTGGTTGAAAGGTTTCCCCTCAACCACACGTAGCTCTTTTCTTTGCACAGGCTTAAGGCAACTAAATTTTTCGTTCCAGCCTCTATCCTGGAGCAGATTTATTGAGCTAACTTTCATTAACTCACTCACTGTGTAAGACTGCCTGGCTGATCTTTCTGCTCTCAGTGACTTGTTTATTTAAATGAACATTAACAGTCCTTAGCACTCAGAAATTGCTGGAAAGCCATCAATTAGTTTTGGAGACAAGAGTAAACGGTAGCATAATGGGTCGGTTTGTCAAATTGAACAAACAGTATCTTGAGGTGTTAAGAGTCCCCCCAAAAGGCCAAAGTACTAGTTAACTAAATCATAAAAATGGATGAGAACACAAGTGTCAGTAAGCATAGTCTACTAACTTCCAAATTTTTGACAGGCAATAACAGTAGCATTTCCAGAGATGACTTAGATTCATAACACAGTCTCTTCAGTAGAGTTTTCTGATTGCACTACATGAATAATTATTTCCAAAGAACACTTTGTAGAAACACATTGTAGGTTTTCTTCTGTGGTCTTAAAATAGATTTTTTATTTTTTCCCCTTTTTTTCTGACACTTTGCATCCATTTTTCCAGTTGTTTTCCTATATTTCATAACTCTCATTTTCTTCAGCTCCTTCTGCCATGTGCTCTAGTGACTTCTTATCTTGTACATTTCATACTTTCAACTATTTGGATGATGTGGACAAAGTAAAGTTCCCAAAAATAGTAGTCAGTGTTACCTATTTGTATTGCCAATGAATATAAGGGGGCTTTTTCCTGTCATCTCAGAAACTGAAACATCTCAAAGCTAAAACAAACCGAAAATATCAAATTGTCTAAAGAGCAGCATCAGTGACACCTGGGGCCAACAGAAACAACCCTACTCTACTGTTATGGGTTGAACTGTGTCTCCTCAAAATTCATATGCTGAAGTCCTAATTCCTAGTACCTTAAAACATGATTGTGTTTGGAGACAGGACTTTTATTTAATTATTTTTAAAGATTTTATTTATTTATTCATGAGAGACAGAGAGAGAGAGAGAGAGGCAGAGACACAGGCAGAGGGAGAAGCAGGCTCCATGTAGGGAGCCTGACATGGGACTCAATCCTGGGACTCCGGGATCACGCCCTGGGTCGAAGGCAGATGCTCAACCACTGTGCCACCTAGATGCCCCAAGACAGAACTTTTAAAGAGGTCATTAAACTAAAGTCATTAAGGTAGGCTTTAATCCAGTATGATTGGTGAGAGAATCTGGAAGAAGAAACCAACCTTGCTGACTCCTGATCTCAGACTCCCAGCCTCCAGACTGGGGGAAAATAAATTTCTGTTGTTTAAACCACCCCATCCATGGTACTTCCTTGTGGCAGCCATAGCAAACCACTGCATCTACCATGATCTACCCCCCAGTTGTGGAGATGGAATAATAGGAGGCCAGGGCTGCGTGGGGAGAGCAGGGCTCAGGATAGAGGATCCCATGGGGGAGGGAAGGAGGGTATATCTCCCGCCCTAAGACAAGTAGGAGGGCCTGCAGAGATGGGTATTCAAAAAGATGAGTATATAAAGACTAGGAAACCAGTATTTGGTTCCCCAGTTGGACCTCTGCTGGCAGCAGCCTTGCCTATCTCTGCCTATCCAAGCAGAGTTTATGAGAACTGAAGAGAGATGGTAAGGCTGACAGAAGGCTTGCTGAGGGGCTTACAGTTTGCTCCTGGCGCTTGGCACAGCAAGAATTCATGAACCGTCCGTGGGTTGTGTGTACTTCACTGGAGGCTGCTGCACTTGCACTCTTGCTGGCACCCCACAGCCTCTGCGGTGACTGCAGTGAGTGGGCTGGTGACTGCAGTGAGTGGGGAGAAGCTGGTCAAGCCAGAGCCCAAACCTCCATGTCAGGGAAAGGTGGGGACAGCTCCGAAGCCCTTCAGCCAAAGAAATGGCAAAAGGGACCTGGAATCACTGGGCTGCAGGATGAAACATCACCCTCTCTCCCACCCCCTCCCTACCCTCCACACTGGAGGGGCTCACCTACAACAGAGAAGGGTGCGGGTGTAAACAGGAGAAGAGGGTCCAGCCCTCCTTGCTTCCAAGCCTGTTAGGTCATAGGGGAGGTGGGGGGAGAGGAAGTTCTGAATCAGAATCACGTTTTTTAACATCCTTCTTTTCCCTCTAAAATGTTGTGTAGTAAACTTAATTATTTTAAGATGTAAAAATACATGAAGATTCATTTTATCCTCTGAATGTGTGTCTTAAACCATAGCATTTTTGCAGCATTTGATACTCGAAAGCCAGGGTTAGAATCACAGACTCCCTAAAAGTGGTACGCAACTAGAAATGATGAAAATAGTATTTGCTAAGTATCTACCATTTTTCAGAATTTAGCGTGCGAAGAGCTTTGCATACACTGTGTCCTAATCTTTACCACAACCCTACGAGGTAAATTCTAGAACACCCATTTAACAGATGAGCAATGATAATGCCACTGCTGGTTATTAAATAGAAGTTTTGTGAGACTCTGAGCCACAACCCTTGACAGCTTGACTAAATAGCCTTGGTGGAAGCAGTTGTACCATGGAAATTGGCGCACACCAAAGCCAGGGGTTTCTTCCCTCACTGCTCCCTCCACCCAGACCCCAGAGGCAGTTTACCAGCACAAGGTGGGGGGGAAGGGGGGTTAAAGAAACTGAGGCTCTAAGAGTTTAAGCCATTGGTCCAGATCACATTGCCAGAAGAGGTGAGGCCAAGCTTTGAGCCCAGGTGTCTCTCGGGGGCCCCAGCTCAGGCTCTCTCTCTCCCACTTGTGCTCCCCACATTCAAGGCAGTGTTTTCCAGCAGGATGAAAAGTGGGCAGAGCAGCCCATTACGGTTAAAGAGTGCCCTTGCTAATTTGCATTTTTCAAAATTTCCTCACATTATACTCTGAAGACCCTTTCTTCTTTGATCACTCGGGAACACCCTCTGTGGAACAGCTAACAGGGGCTGGCGGGCCCTCAGGGAAGTCCAGGCTTGTCGGTGGGAGAGGGGTGGTGGGCGTGAACGTCTTCCCTGCTTTGTTGTCCTTTTCATGTGAGCTTTGTTTGCAGAGAAAGAGAGCAGCATCTGCTCTCCCAGGGAGCAGATGATTATACGATACCCCATGGTTTTATATCAAAGACGAGTGAATCTTAAAACCTTTTGTGTGTTTGTGTGTGTGCCGGTGTTCAAGGTCTTGCATTTTTAAAAAGCAAGTGTTGGGGGGGGGGGGTCATTTCAAAATATAAACGTGCTGAGAGATCTACACAAACAATGGGGATTTTTAATAAGTGAGGGAAAAAATAAATAATTCAATAATTCTCATTGTCTCACAAAAACATTACACCTGCGCTGTTTTTTGGTATTAAAATACTGCAGGGAATATTTCATGACTGTGCTCCCTTGCCCATTACCCAAGGAGTGAAGAGTGGAGATCGGTGGATGGGAGGGGAAAGTGGGGCCCCTGCCTGCCTGGACTCCTGTCCATGGTTACATGCTGGCCTGGCAGTGGATTGATCCTGAACTCTAAAGAAATATATGTCGAGGACCTTTTCAAACGTCTAAATGGAAACTGAGTGATTCAGTCCATAATCCAAGTGTTAGTAAACATCCACATGTTAGAAACACAACTACAGCACCCTCAATAGTATCACCAGACACAGGTCCTCACACACATGAGTAACAGTCACCACAGGCATTTACTTTATTTGCAAATTGTATTCTGGATCACAGCCTTATCTTACACTGGCCAAGACCTTTATTCACATACATTTACCTATAATCTGTAAGACCAGGCCTTACAAGGGAGACATAAATGTAAAGAAGGGATATGGATTTAGTTGTGTTGAATAAAAAGTACAGCAAATGAGATGTTCAGTACTGGAAAGAAATTGTTCATTTTACAGTAGATGTAGTGGGAAAGATTAAATTTCTATATGTTGTGCTTGTATACCTTACATGAGATTTTAGACTAGTATTCAGATTAAAAAGACCAATAGTGGGACACCTGGGTGGCTCCGGTGGTTAAGCATCTGCTTTCAGCTCAGGTTGTGATCCCAGGATCCCAGGATCGAGCCCCATATCCAGCTCCCTGCTCAGTGGGAAGCCTGCTTTTCCTTCTCTCTGCCCCTCTCCCTAGCTCATGCTCTCTCCCTCCTCCCTTTCTCTCTCTGTCAAATAAATAAATAAAATCTTCTAAAATAATAATAAAAAAATTTCTTAAAGACCAGTAGTGGAATCAAGAAAAGTGACAGTGGTATCCCTCAGGAAATACGGTATCTGTGCCTCATGCTGACAGAGCACAAGGCCCAACAGAGAGAACCAGCGGGGAATGAAGAGGTCTGACACAAAGATCGAGAAGCCCTGGAAATCACTTCCCTTCTGGATAGGACCAAACTCTGAGGCTTGAGGCTGGGCTCTCTTCTATTAATCAGTCCTTTGTCCAGATGGCCTGAGTGTCAGCTGGGAAGGAAGAGATCACAAGTTTTCCATTTGGTTTTATTAAATGTTCTCATCCTGTGGAGATGACCAGAGTCTTGGTGTCCTGCCTGCAAGTGTCCCAGCTTTCTGAATAGCTTCAGTGATAAAGCAGAGTAAAAGCGTTGTCAGAATAATTGAATCTGCCAGACATTCTTTAGTTATCCATTCATCAAGATTCAGTTGTCTCATTTCCAAGTTTTTCATGAAGTTCCTTATAGGATTTCCCATTATAAATGAGCAGCCACCCAAGTACTTAGAAAAAAAAAAGAAAAAGAAGAAAGAAGAAAAGAAAGAAAGAAAGAAAGAAAAAGAAAGAAAGAAAGAAAAGAAAGAAAAAGAAAAGAAAAGAAAAGAAAACATGCTAAACCTAAAGGAAATTTGCAATTCACAGTTCCTAAAAGAAATGAAACACATTCCAATTCTCCTTTTAATTCTCTTTCCATTTGTTTTTTCTCATGTGGAGACCTTAAGCAGATGTTGTAATGATCTATCAGGATTAGGTGGTGCCAAGTTAGTCAAAGATGACTGACTGGAAGCAGGGTGCCACGTGGCACACATCTTTCTCTTCCTGAGCTCTTAAAGCAAAAGTGAAGAGCAGATCCTAAGATGTGAAGTCTGTCACACAAAAAGTGTCATATAGTTATGGAGAGGTAAGAAACAAATAATGTAACCTTTCCTAAAATAAGCTCCAAAGCACCCCATTAGTCCTCATATTTTCCCCCTATTTTCTCTGGTCACCTAACTTTTGTCTCCCAAATGCCTGAGCTAATAATCCATCCCTTCTCCACCAAGCACCGACTGTCACACAACTTTTCTTTCCTGCAAAGGTGCTTCATCCACACCCATCCACTTTCCTCGGAGATATGCCAGAGAGATTGCTTTCCTGCTCCTCCCTTCCCTTTTCGAAGTGAGCTCCACAGCATCAGGACAAATCTACGTCAGTGTTAGTTATATCACATGGGGAGTCAGAAATCGGTTATGATCACATTTCTTATTTTAACATGAGATACATCATAACTTGCTAAATTATATTTCTCCCACTGATCCTTCAAAGTAACCTACACTTGAAGGTGATGATAAGCTTACACTGTGCATAATCTTATCTGAAAACTAGCATGTCAGGTGGCAATGTTAGGTAGGGGTGATAATTCAGGATGTATATGTTTGCACAAAAAAGGACATTTAAAAATAGTATCTTTAAGAAAACACAATGCCTTATGAACTGTCTACGCTGTACTCCAGGTAGCGACATATCTACTCAAGGTAGACATCTAGGAATGCATAAAAGAAGGAAAGAAGCAAGTGGTTGCTAATTGTCATTCCATCTACTCTGTCAGTTTCTTTTCAAAGGCAGGAAACATGCCTGTCTGGTTTGCCTTGGGTCCCCAGTACCCTCCTTGGTGCTTTGCACACAATGGGGGCTCAGTTATTTTTCCTCCAAATTATCCTTGAAAGACAGTAAGACTATAATGGAAAGCATGTGGATTCAGAGTCAGAAATACCTGGATTTGAATGCTGCCTTGTCAATTATTAGCTATATATAACCTCAAGTAAATCACTCACAACTTCAGTTTTATGCTTCAAAAATAAAAATGATAATGGGTGACTCATACATCTGTCAGCATATTAACTGAGGCAGCTTTGCCAAAGTGTTTAGCACATCGGTGATCAAAAAATTGTTTCAATTTATGATTATTTATTCAATTATATATGTCAGGTATTATATGGACTTTGAATCTATCCTAATAATAGCGCTTACGAACCTCTTAGTTCAGCAAACTCTTTCAACTATACACAGAAGAGAGAATTTCAAATGCTATCATACTAGTTCATTCTTATTCCATGTATTATTTAGCCACAAAGTTTGTTTACTGAGTCCTATTTTTATATCTATGAATTTATGTAGAAACATGTTTTATTTATATTTCCTCAGGTATGGCAAAGTATATCTATTTCCAGATGCTAGAATTATTTTCTCCCCTCAGATACGACACACTCAGCTTTAGATGGAAAATCCTTTGCTGTAGAACCATCCTGAGCATTGGGGGGAATTTGCCTCCACCCCACAGACAGGTTTAGTTACTGACGTGTCAAGAGGTCTTTGTTACAGGGAAGTCTCATTTATAAGTCGTGGACCTGGAGGACAGCTTTGGTACAGGGTGCTCAAAAGAGCAGGGTACTCAACTCTCAAACACAGCCCTATCAAAGAGCTGTGAGGCTGCCTCAGTCTCCTGCCCCCCGCGAAGCTTGTAATTCCCTATCCTACTCGGAGTACCTTACTATACCCATCTCCAGGACTTAGGATGTCAAAAGAAATAGTGAACATCAACAGTGTTCATCATGTGCCACACTGTTCTATTACATTATTTAGATCAGCTCAAAAAATCTCAGAAAAGCCCTATGAATATCCCCATTTTGAAATATCAGGAAGGGAGACAGAACATAAAGACTCCTAACTCGGGGAAACGAACTAGGGGTGGTGGAGGGGGAGGAGGGCGGGTGTTGGAGGGGAATGGGTGACGGGCACTGAGGTGGACACTTGACGGGATGAGCACTGGGTGTTTTTCTGTATGTTGGTAAATTGAACACCAATAAAAATTAATTAAAAAAAAATATCCCCATTTTGTGGATGAAGGAACAAACACAAAAAGCTTAAATGATTTACCTAGGATCATGCAACAAGCAACTAGAGAAGTCATGATCTGAACCAAGTCACCTGCTTCTGAAGTCCATGCTCTAATTCTACTAAACTTTGTTGCTAAAGTAGGAGTGACAAGTTAGTCAGGGATCAGAAATTCTAGAAATGTCAAGTTCTACCAAACAAACGGATATTTTACCATCATCTTTCACCTATGCACTCTTTGTTACTAAAAGGTGTCCAACAGATGAGAATAAAAATGTTAATCTAAAACAGTAATGGATGATACAACAAAACCATTTTTCAGGTGCTCTTATCAAAGCTCCCATCCAAAATTCAAGCCACTTCAGATACTGCTGGTAGAACCTAATTAAAAATTCTAATCCATACTAAGTACTATGACCATGCTTTACACTTTGATGCTCTCTTTTTTTACTATAATTCTTATGGCTTTCTTCAAAGCAGGGGCCCAGGGTTGTACAGTTCTAGGCTTGTAGCCTATGAAAACTGAATGGTGACAAAGGTATTTCTACCAGAGATGCAGAATGACCGTAAAAGAAGTTAGATTCAAGAAACATTCCAATATTCACAAGGGCAACTGGGGTCGTTCTTTCTTTTGATAAATGTTCATTTTTACTCAGAAACATGTCTGGAGAAGATGGAAGGGAAAGCGATGAACACAATGCAGAGGCAAAGTCATAAATCATGTAGGGTATCTGAGTCACGAGGAGGGCTGCTCACGAAACATATCTCAAGAGAAAAACCTCCCTCACTGGGGCCAAGAAGAAAGTCATTTCTGCGGGCTTAGAATATTGTTCCATGGACAACAGTGGGTAGATTCCTCATTCATCTTCCTTCCTTTTTCAGCTTTCATATGGATGGTAAGAGTTCTAACAAATGCCTGGCTTTGAAGTCAGATGTTTGCTTATAGAAAAAAAAGAAAAAAGAAAAGAAAAAAGAAAATATGTGCACTAAAAAGAATGAGGTTTCCCTGCCTGCTCGAGATGTGCTGCAATCTTAACCTTCGATGGCCTCTGCTCGAATCCTAACCTGTCACCCGGGGTCGTTAGTGACAGTTGGCAAGTCCCAAAATTTTCCAATGAGAAATTAAAAGCTTCACTTGTGGGTGCTTTAAAATGGCCTCTGCAAGGCCTCCGATTACTCAGCAGCTGGTTCAGACGGCAGAGTTGGACAGTAGCCCGCTAATGAGGCCTGGATGCACTCACACAAAGAAATAGTCATGCTTTCAACCTCGAGTTTTATCAATGAACTGACTAGATTCCAGGCACTGTCCCTCCGTTGCCTAGTGAAGGAGCGCTCATTGAAGGTTTAATCACAGTTTGCCATCCACAATGGAAGGGGCCAGAATCTTTCAATGCACAAGGCAGCCCAACAGCACATCAAAAGATAGTACCATCGCCCTGCTGTTCTCTCTGGCTGGGCAAGGCAAACGGGCCAGTGCCTCATCATCTTCTGGAAAAGCCTGGTGCCCACAGTGCTCCACCCCACTCCTGTTTGGAGGGGCAGTACACTCATGCCAGTCACCCACTGGAGACAAAGAGCTTGAGGTGCTCCATTCTGTCAGCCCAGGTTGTGAATGGAAGAACAGGGGTCTGTAAACTACCCAGAGGCATCCACGCAGATGCAGGAGGGACACGTACTGGTGGGCCTTGGAAGCAGAGACTGTATTCAGCTCTGGCTGGAGGCTCCTCCCAAGTGTCCCAGCACTGCTCTCCCCCCACAGGCCAGAGTACAGCTCGTGGCTTAAGCCAGCACAGTTTTGATCCTTCACCCCATTTCTCTGAATGACTATGGTTGGCACTGGCAGATGAACTTCCATGGTTATAAGAAGCCTGCACATATGGCTCCCCATCCTTAGCTCTATGCTATCATATCTGCTATTTGTTACTCCCAAGCAGGGTGGGGTGCCTGCACTTGACTTCAGGTATGCAACTTTCAGTTGAGCAAGGTAACAAAGGTAGTAACTGAGTCAACACAGGCATGAATGACAACGTGGTTAACTCTAGATCGGGGTTCCACCTTGCTGAATCCTCACCATCTCGCCTGTTCTCTCATCCTCTCTATTCCTGACTAATCTCTTTCTTTTCCTTGGGTCTCCGGTGAAGTGGAGAGATGAGGAAAGCTCTTGGAACAGCTCTGGCAGGGGAGAAGTCTTGTCCATAATCGTTGCCCATGGAGCATCAAGATTCCCCTCATGATCCAAAGAAGCAATAAAAATCTTGAAGCCAAATACAATACAATCCTGCACTCCAAAAGTTGCAGAGGGTGACCACCAAGTGCAAAGCTCCTGCCAGATGTCAGCCTCTGTGTGTGGTAACCAATAGTTGGGACAGTCCTGACTCCAAAATGTAGTCCATTTCTCCCACCACTTGTTACACTGTGCAATAAGTTCCAAGCCTCTAGCTTCGGGAAGGAATGAGTATTACAAAATGTAGTTCAAGTAGTAATTTTGCTTGCTATTCCTAAAAGGTGCTTCTTCTGGCAATAGCAATTTAAAAATCACTTAAAAATCAGGAGATATGGGTCCAGATATAGGAGACAGCGCAGGGATTCTACAATACGTTAAGTGGCATAAATGTTATGTTCAGATGTTAGTCAACTTAATGCTAAAAAACGTATTATCCATAAGATGGAACTTTCTCATGATAAATTTTTAAAATGAAGTATGAGCTCCTAGGTATTGGGAATAGTCAAAGAATGGATTGTGAAGCTTAATTTAATATTAAGGCTAATGGACAGTTCAAAATAAATTATAAATGAGTTAATATTTTCAAAGAATTACAATATGATAAAATATGCTTAACATTCCAAATTTTATAGTGAGTATCCATTAATATTCAACGAATAAGAAAACCTTACAGTCATCGCTATATTTCTTGCATATTTAACCACTTGCATAGATGAGAAAACTGAGGCACAGACAGACAGACAGCCTATGGCAAGGCACTCGCTGCCAGGCCAGCTGTAGACAAAGTCTGTATCATGTAAACTCAGATGTTGGGGTGCAATAGAACATACAGCCAGCCAAGAAAACCATTCCTACCTGCCATCTCCACACCTACTCATCACTTGAGATCTCCTGACTCTGCCTCTCTAGCTTGAGCAACATTATTTTGGTGCCTCCCTAAAAAAAAGCCTTCTTGGTCACCACGGTTATTACCGATGGTTGTTCAACTGGCTCACTCACTGCACCACTGTCATAATCTGTGACCAAGTTAAAGCCACTGTGACCTATGAAGATTACTGTAGAGCATCAAAATCTGCTTTAACAAAATTCAATTTTGTTAATTTGTAATTTTTCTTGTCTTGAGTTGTTGAGATCTTCTTCATAATTGCTTATATGACTGAAGGCATATTCTGCCTTCATTCTGTGAATCCTCTGCATCCACAGAAGCCTAGCAGATATCAAGATCTAGTAGGGTGACCACATACCCTGGTTGAAACCTGCTGTTCCGGTGTCCCAATCAATCAGTGTTCGCTTTCATTCTCAAAATGACCCAATTTTAACAATAAATTATCAGCTTTAAAAAATGCAAGATAATTTAAAAATGAATAAATAAATTATCTGAATAAAAAATGCAAGATAATTTTAAAATGAATAAATAAATTATCTGCTTTATGCCACCAGAGAAAGGCAAGTTACCCACTCACTGGGTCTTCATATAGGGCCCAGCGGAGATGTGAATCTCTACCCCCCCACACACACTGACTGGGGTCCCAGGACCACATGTAAATTCAAATATTCACATATAAAGCCAGTGACCATAATTTCTGGCTTCCTTAGTCTGCTCCTCTAGCTCCTGGCTGACCCTTAAATAAGCAGCAGCAACAACTTATATGTTTGAGGAGACTTTCTTGATGCCTATATATATTTTCCTAGGGTCTGGTAAATAGGTTTGTAAAAAGGAATTTCAAGGATGCTGTACCACTGGAGACAGGTGTGTCTATCAGAGTGAACTGTGTAAGAATTATGCTTATATGTCTTCTGTGTATATGTACGTGTATATAAATAAATACATAGATGGGCATGGCATGTATGCATATAAATAGCTACCTAGAAAAAATAAGTTCAATAAAAATTAAAGCATAGTTTTTACAGTAATAAAATACTAAATGGCAAGGATGTCATGTGACAGCTATGTAAAACAATTTCAGCATATATCAACAAAAAAGTAAAAGTGAAAATTTTCCATTTGCCTTTGAATTTTAGACCGGGTGAGATTTTACTTCCATCCTGCCTTATGGAGCCCAAACTGATGAGAGGATGGATACCAATAAAGGATATAAAATAGCACTTCTGCTAATAGATAAAGACAGTATAGCAACAAAAATACAAATAAATAATAAAGACTACTCCAAACTATGATTTGGTGGAACTCTACCCCAAAACAAATAAATATCCTTGATGAGTAGCTTTACACACTCCAACAGAGCCCTGTGGCCGTGGGCCACCTGCGTACAGGTGTGTACAGCTGTGTCTCCATCATTCCCACTCCTCCCCTGTTCACCCAGAGCAGCTACAAACGCACCTGGTTCATGTGTGAAGGTTCTGAGTATGATTCTTCCTGAAAACCTGAAACTCAATAAACTCCATAAGAAAAAGAGCCAATCTCCAAAAGGTTTTCTCCAAATCAGCTTTCCCTTCAGTTCTGGTAAGCTAATGATTATAACCACAGGACCATTATTGACAGGCAAAATAAGATTTTTTTACTGTTTAAACCCAAGACCAAATCAATCCTCTCCTAGTAAAGTTTTTGATTTGTCTTTTGGGGTGTTTTCTTCCTCTCCTTCGTAATTAAGAAGAACCAGCCTCTGGGCTGATGAGCACCACAGGGAAAAGAGTTATTGATGGGGGCTGCAGGTCTCCTCCAGTGTACCCCACAGAGGACAGCCACACAGACTCACAGACACCAGCCAAGCAAGAGGGACGGAGACTCATCAACCCAAGTGAATGACAGGGTTATTTTTATTTTTAAATGGAAAAAAAGTCTACCTAAATATTTTCTCCCATAGGCTTGTACTTTGTTAGCATTTCTGAAAGGCGAGAATCCATCCATCCGCATTCAGTGGACAAAACAAGCAGGAAGAAGGACATGTAGCAGCAAAGAGTAGCAGCCCAATTGTCCAAGTCTCCCAGGGAAGAGTCCATTGAACATTGCAATTCGAAGCAAACCTGAAGCATTACCTTCTCGAAGGCATTCCCCATCTCCCCACCTAGAGGCCTCAGACACACCCCACCTCTCTGCCCCAATGCACACCCCCCACAACACTCACACTGAAGCGTGAGCAAAGGACTCAATCCCTCCATCGGAATGCAGATCACACCAGAGAAGCTATTGTTCTCTTTAAAAAAAAAAAAAGAAAAAGAAAAAGAAAGGCCCCAGAGAGATTCATTCATTAAAGCTGCAGCAGATGGCTGCTCTGCAGAAGGGCGCAGCGTGGGGCGGGCCACCGGCTGGCAGCCGCCGGCACCGCAATGTTCACTCCCAGCTGCACTTCAAGGTTCCTTTCAGAAGCTCTGCATTGCACCGGCAGACGCTTTGCAGGGAATCCCTTGGACTTAATGGACAACTTCAGGCACAGCCCATCGGCAATCAGGACGGAATCCCTTGCCATACCCCGGCTGCCTGGCCTTCCACCCCCTTCCCCGCACCACCGTCACTGCCTGGCAAGGGGCAGGTGCCCGGCAAAAAGCGCATCAGTGTGGGGTCCCTGAGCGCGGCCCTGGGTTTGAACGGGGGTCTCTTCCCAGTCCTATTGCTAGCGTATTCCTTGACCTACACAGCACAAAGAAGCAAACTTGTTAACTATTCTTTCAAAGAAGCCAGAATTTTTTTTTTTCAAAAGAGAAATTAGATCATGCCTTCCACTTGCTGAAATGCTTCCTTTTCCTTTTTTTCTTTTGTCGTTTTTTTCGGTTCCCTTTGTTATTTGATATTGTGTCTTACACACATTCCGAATTTGCCCCAGGTCATTTAATTCCACTGGATTCACTAAATTCCACTTTGCTCATTTTCCTTTGTAAAATAAAACCACGTTGCTAAATTTCTAGTAAATGAGGCCTGTTTTTCCATCTCGAGAACTGTTTTATGGCTAGATTGTTATCAAGACGTATAATGAAGACTTTCAACCTCAAACGCAGCAGAGAACTCTTCACTCATTCTACTATGACTCTCTTTTTCTGTTGTTTTTCTTCTCGAAAAAGAGCAGACTGATTAAATCCTTCCTTCTGGGAACTGCATTTCATCCCTAAATCTTTAAACTTTTCCAGCCTTACTCTAAAGCTCCCTCGGTTCCTTCTGTGAAGATTCTGGGCTCTGCACTAACTCTACAAAACATCTTTTTCATAGATCACATTCATACTACTGAAATAAATTCCTTATGAAGAGAAATGTTCTTGTTCAGGTCTAAGAATAGAACATCCAGACATAAGTGAATAAAAAATAATTCATTCAGTGGTGCCTGTCTGTGATTTTTATTTTAGTTTAGACATATTTAAGAATGTATTCTTTGACTATATGTTAGAGAATTTTAAAAAATCCTTTCCCTTTCTGAGGAATGACTTAGACTATTTAAAAGTTCCTTATTTATCAACATTGATGTCTCAACACCTGCTTCCTTCTGTGCCTTCATTGTAATTTAGGGAATTATAATTCCAATACTGAATGTTTTCAAATCAAAGGCCTTAAACATGTTCATTGCTAATGTTTAATATTCATTTAAATTTTTTAAATTATATCTGATGAATTCCCTATATCCACAATCTTCGTTTTATATTGGAAGTGCTCTGTTTCACTTGAATTTACACCTATATGTGCCAGGAATGTTTGAAATAATCAGTGGCCAGAGTCATGCACATTAGTCTTTGGACTATAGAGCAAACCAGCACCCTTGAAAGAAGAGACCTTTATATGCCAAGGATCTTACATGGTATCTGGCACAGAACACTCAATATGTGGTGCTTGGTAAATGTTTCTTGGACAAAACTAGCAAAACCAATAGTCCTTAATGTGAAGCACTGGAGAGACAGCAAAATGGTAACCAAGAGCTCTGCTGCAGAATCTAGCTGATGAAGGTTCAAGCCTCTTGCAAGGCGGTATGAGCTCTGCAATCAGACAACCTCAGAAAGCATCCAAAGTCATGCCTCTGGCAGATGTGTGGCCCCTAATCTCAGTATTGCAAGCTATATTGCAATATTCCTCTTTGCCAGGAAGGAATGAGAGACAGTTTGAAGAATACCTCTCTACTAGATCACTAGAAAGGATGAATAATCCCAGGCAGAAACAACACTCAGAGGAAAAAAAGAAGAAAATGGGTCACACGAAATCAAGACTTAGTTGAAGAGCTGTGAATAGGAGACTGAAACACAGAAGAAAAAGCCATGGCAAGACAATTACTCAAAAATGTGAGATCCTGCCCAACCAAGAAGGGGGACCCAGATCTACTGAAGGAGAAGCACTTCACTCTGCAGAACGGTAAAGAGGATGCATTCTCAAGTGCAAGGACCTCAATTATCCTCCAGAGAGAGAAATACGTTACTAAAAGTAAACACTGTAAATCCATGGCTAATGAGGAGATGCACCACTTTCCCAGACACATGCCACCCACGTTACCTTTCACAACTCACTCAGTAGAAACATACAGTGACAGGTTAAGAAACTGCAAACCTCAGGGACACAAGTGAACAGATGATATTTTCAAACCTTGTCCAACCTGACGGTGATAATTACATGAGGGAAATGAGGATATGAGGTGAGAACAATAGGTTCCAAGGATTGTGTTAAAAGGAAGAAAGTTTTTTTTCTGAGCTGTGGTTCCCAATGCTGGGATCACGGGCTCCGGGTGGGGATCTGACGGCATCTCCCATACACCAAGCCTGACAGGAGGCTTGCCAATCTAATAAAGAGATTTTAAATTCAAATTTGGGGAAAGAGGAGAAAGAAATAACCAGAAAACATTAAAGGCCCTTGTCAAATCTGGTATGATGGAGGACAGCAGGTGTGCCATGGAGAAGAACAAACAAAACCGTAACGGCGGAGGTTCCTAACAATTCCAAGAAGAAAACGATGAGGAAAAGTGTTAGAATTGACCAACCAGCACTTTTAGCATCAGATACTCATATTTAACAGCGCTACTTACTAGCTTGCATGACCTTGAAAAATCATTCAATCCCTCTGTGCCTTATGACACACATCTGCAAAAAGGGTGTTAATACTGCATCACCACACAAAGTTGTAAGAATTCAGGGGGTGAATACACAAAAAGTAGTAAGAACGGTGTCTAGCACAGGACAAAATAAAACCCAGCTCCTGCTAACCCTTCTGCCTTTACCCCCATATGCCTTCTCAACTCCGCACCTCTTCTTTTACTATTCTGCTCACACGTATACTGCTTCTCTGCTTAGACTATCCTTTGCCTTCTTGTCTGTTGGAGAACTCACTGATCTCTCAGAACTAAGTGTGTGTATTACCTCTTCCAAAGAAGCACTCTTCAACTCTTGCCAGGAAGTTCATTGCTCTCTCCTTTAAGTTCTTTCAACAAATCTCTCAACACTCATCTCCACGATAACACACATCACACTACACTATAATTGCCCATTCACGCTAGAATGGGAACTCTTCCAGGAGGGAGAACTAATTTATGTGGGCGATAGCGGTATCCCCAATGTCAAGTGCAAAGTTTGATATGCAATAGATTCTGAAAAGTGTTTGCTAAATAAAGGAATATAGGTCACGAAGACAAGTCTAGACCCTTCAGCAGAACCCAGGATGCTCTTAAACTTGAGCAGCAGAAGAAAAGTATGTTATTGAGAATCAAATCAGAGAGAAAATTTAACCAATCCTTTTAAGAAGTATACAGAAACAATTTAGAGGGCAATGGACCCAAGTTCCAAATAATGTAAAGGAGTGGGTGCTGTTTACCTAGTATCCAGGATATTAAAGCCTAAATTATCTTTCAGTACCAGATCAAACCCAAATTAATTATAACTGGTACGTCTCCCAAGCAACGGCTGAGAAAAAAAAAAAAAGAATGTTACTGATTCTTCATCCTCAACCTCCATGCAGACTTAGTTCTGCTACTTAACCCAGTTAGGATTTGTCTTGGGTAAAGCCCTGTCATTTATGAACATCCTCCTATTTTTTTCCCCACATCGCTGGACACTTTTTCTCAGATTCTTTTACTGCCATTGATTTCACAATTATAAGAAACACTGAAACAAATAAAGCTACTAAGACATGGTGTTTACTTATGCCTCATGAATAATTACTGCTCCTTAGCTCTTTTTGTTGGCTCCTCCTTCCCCTTGAGCTCATAATGTAAGAGTGCCCCAGGGCTTAGTCTTTGGTCCTTTTCTGTCCTTCATCTATATCACTTCTTTAGGGATCCCATCCAGTTTCACAGTTTTAAATATCAATTATGTAATGACTCTCAAATGTATTTGCCCAGCCAGACGTTTCCCTTGTTCCAGATTCCTAGACCCAAATGCCCACTCAACAACTGACATTAGTACATAACAAACATTCTAAATACAACACTGGACCTCTGATCTTTGCCTCACCCCTGCTCACTCACTACAGCTTCCCTACCATAGTCGACTGCAATTCCATCTTCCCAGCTTCTCAGGCGCCAAGGGCCTTGATGTCATCTTTAACCCCTCTTTCTCTCACACGCCACATCCAATCAGTCTAGAAATCCCAATGGCTCTACATTCAAAATATATCCAGAATCCTGCGACCTTTTATAATCGATATTGCTGCCATTATCTTGCATCTGGATTGCTGATGTCACCTCCTAAATGGTCTTCCTAATTCTACTCTTGCCCAACCTCTCCAGCCTCCTTGGCCTCCTACTATTTATTAAGCAGCCCCAGGCACCAATAGTCTCAGCATTTGTACTTGATGATTCTCTCTGTCTGGAAAGCTCTTTTCCAGACATCCAAATAGCTCTTCCCTCATCTCTGCCAGATAGTTCCTCAAAAGTCATCTTCTCGGACAGGTCTTCCCTGACCACCTTATCTAAAATGTCAACCATACTTCACATCACCTCTCTACTTTCAGGTTTTCTCAAACTCTATAAAAGCAGATTGCTGTCTACTCTGTCCACTGTTGTTTCTCCAAAACCTAAAAATGTGCTTGGCACAGAGGAGGCACTCAATAAATACTTAAATGAATGAATGAACCAGGTTGGTAGCCAGCTTTCCTACTTCCAGACAAGGTTTTTAAAAATAAAAGCAAATGGTACTATTCTATAACTGCTTTAAAATGTCTGAAATGGTTGAAATTCAATATCATGTAACCTAAATAATCTTAGTGCACAAAAAAGGTCAATATTTTTCTAAGGATATTTGTCCTTACTTCTTTGTAATGTTACAAAGCACAATATTTCCATTTAGGTACAAATGTTTTTACTCTAGGTCAAATCACTTAAAAGAGCTTACACAAAGGTTGGAAAGGACCATGCTACAGGCACCTTAAAAGGGATATATTCTATGGTCTTTCATACCAATAACAGAAAACTTAGCTTGAAATGGGAAAGTAAGAGCGAACTGAAAAAGACAGAATGGGATGTCATGTTGCCTGCGTTCTTATCCAAGCTCTACACCTTAGGAGCTCTGTGAGGAGAGGCATCAATCTCTCGAAATCTCAGTTGACCTATAGTTGAATTAAGAAGCACAATATCAGCCCTTCTACTATCTTAGACCTGTTGTGAGGATTATATTTGAATGGCAATTTGCAGATTGCTTACATAGTCATCATTTTATTTGTAAGTATGCCATCTCATTAAAGTAATAATTTTAAAGGTGCTTGGGTGGCTCAGTCAGTTGACCATACATCTCTTTGTTTCTGCTCAGGTCATGACCTCAGGGTCCCTGCATCAGGCTCTGAGTTCAGTGTGGAGTTGGCTTGAGAGATTCCCTCTCTCCTTCTCCTTCCACCCTCGCTCATGCTCTCTTTTTCTCAAATAAATAAGTACACTTTAGGATTCGGTGCCAACCCACTTTGACTATTTTCTCCTCCTATTCTATCCTCAACCTTGTCCCAAAAAGGTCTGGAAAATAGTTGGGACTTGGAAGTTAGGTGTGAGGAGAATGGAGGGAAGTGTTACTGAGAAAACCATCCAGTTCATTGTCCTTTTATTTATTTATATATTTATTTATTTCCAGGAAAGTCTGGTCAGAATGATGGAGCACAAAGCAAGAGTAAGACTTTTTTTTTTCCTTTAATTCTACACTAACAACACAAACTGCAATTCATTTCAAAACTTTGTGCAACTCATATAAAAGGCTCATTATAGCGACTATCACTTTCTCTTAGGACCTTGGTCTTTCTCTTTGTCATGTTTCTGTCCTTAGCTCTTCTGAGGTCTATCTCTAAAGTTCCAGCCTGAAGAACCATAGTATTGGACAACTTATACTTTTTCCAATACTCTCTAAAATAGTCATCATTGTCTATGGCTATACCACCCTGAATGCGCCCAATCTCATCTAAAACAGTCATCATTAGCAATTAACTTTTATATTTCAGAAAAAATATTTTAAACTGTGTGTGTCCGTCTATACACAAATATATATGTACACAGACATATAAAATGAGTTACTTTCCCTAAATGAGTCTCCCCACATCTCTTCATAAATAAGTCTACCTCATAAAATGGGGTAATCAATACTGCTTCCCTTGCAGGATATTATGAGGATTAAGCGATATAACGAATACAGCAAGTACTAAATAAACAGGAGTAAATTTGTGCTATGTGTGAAAAAAAATTCTAATGAAAAAGAAACATACCCTCTGTTGTAGCAGGTCTTTCCCTGTGGGGCCACCCTGTCTATATGAAACATAAGGTAAAGAGATTGTATACTCCGACTGGGAGGGACAGCGTTAAGGAGAGACAGGGCAAGTGCCAAACAACCTATGACCTACGGAAGGGAACAGCACAGGCCCTCAGAACTCCAACAGCTCTTCCAAGTGCCCTGCAAGAAGGGATTTCCCAACTCTGCCTTCCAACCTGCAAACCTGCTATACTTAGTCAAAGGCAGATCCAGCCACATTTCTGTAGGAATCCAGGCCATTGAGGAGTAGAGTAAAAGCACTCAGATTCCACAGCATAACTGAAACGAAGAGTAAGAATGGTTTCATACAGAAATAAGAATCACATCTCAAAAACTGCTTACAAATGACTCTTTAAAACTGGAATCCTGTAAAGTTTAGTTAAATGTGCCTTGTTTATATGCAGGCGTTCTCTCCCTAGAACAGATGCATCCATAAAGATGGCAGTAAAGTAAGTCAAAACAAATCAACAAATACTTATCATGTGCTTACATTTTAGAATATATTTCTGCAGCGTGTGTGTTTATGTGTGGATATGTTGGGGGAGGTGGAGCTCACAAAGCAAAGTCAAAAACTCTTTTCAGAAAATAAAATAAAAAATAATAATTAGTCTGTTAGTATATTAAATTTACTCAGTATTTTTCACTACATTTTGAACTTTTCAGCTGTTCATAGCATTTTCCAATTGCAGCATGACTCAATTTCTGAGCCCAACAACAGGATTTATGCTAAGTTTGGCAGTGACGTGGGATATCTTTGACAACTTTGACCTCCGAGATGATTTGTGCCTTCCCTCACCCAGGTCCTTTACCTTTTTTACTAATAGCTTTTGAACTGTCAATAATGTGCATAGAGAGCACATAGTAAGCAAAGTGACAACAAATAAGAGAACTGGACGAAGTTCAATCATAGAAATAATTCTCCATAATTGTTCATGTTTTGTTTTTGAATAGCAAGCACAAATACAGAACAACAGACTATCAAATATAATTGCAGAAAATTATCTTGTGATGGCCATTTATTCTCCTCTTCAAAAATAAACAACAATGAAAGCTTCCATTTTTTGTGCATCGCTTGCACCTGCAAAGCTAGACTTCACATCTCCATGAAGGGACTGGATCTGTGGATGGTGAGAAACCATATCATGGAGGCGCTGTCGCCAGTTTGCGCTCCCATGACTGATGCTTATGAAGTTTGAAACACCGTTGTCATTTCGCATTTGTGTGCAGCAGACGATATGAGAAAGAGGTGAAAGGAAAACAGCTAAAAGCAAATAGGATGCCAAGAAGGGATGCAGCGCTAAAGGAACTTCTAGTACCCATAAAATCAATGATTTGACACAAACTGAGGTTCAAGAAAGTGTTCAGATCTACAAATATGGGAAGCTTTTATTTTGTTTGGTCAAACTACTAGTCTTCACGTTCATTGTAACAACGGGATGAAAAGATTTCTCCTTGATGGGACATTTAAAAATACAGCCAACTCTTTTGGCAAAGATTTAGGTAATTTTCATTATAAGATGATTTCTATTATCTCTGATCTACTACTGATGTATGCTTAAAACCATAGAGAACTTTCACAGAATTTCACACTGACATCAATGTCCACAGTCTTAACAAGTGGCATTAATTCAATCTGTTCAATTTTCCCTGACATTAAATTTCTCCTTTTTTTTTTCTAATCCAGTGAAAGTTAGAGCAGGGAGTGTTAACAGTGCATCTGATAACATGTATTTTGCTCATGCAGAGGAGATAATTGTGTCATTTGCCTAGATTCCAATTTATACACTAGGGCTTCATTGGAGACCTTAGTAAATTAGTATGTTAGAAAAACTACAGCCACTTTTTATGGAGGTATAATTGACATAGAACATTATATTAGTTTCAGTGTACAACATAAAACCACTTTTAGGGGTGCCTAGGTGGCTTAGTTGATTAAGCGTCTGCCTTCAGGTCAGGTCATGATCCCAGAGTCCTGGAGTGGAGCTTCATATCAGCAAGGAGTCTGCTTTTTCCTCTTCCTCTGTCTCTCCTCTCCATCATGCTCTCGTTTTGTCTCTCTCTCAAATAAATAAATAAAATCTTTTAAAAAAAAACCTATTTTTAAATTGGTTCAGAAAACGTGTTTTTGGTTACCTCCACAGATCTAGTACCAACATAAAATATCAATTAGCTGTAATGATCTACCAAACAATTTGGTTTCAGGTACATATATCAAAATCAAATGGAATTTGAAATACAGTATAGTGTATTTTAGAAATCCATTAACAAGATCTATAAGACTCAATCCAAATGGATCAATAACAAGATTAGTGCATTTGACAGAAAAGTTGTCTCAGAGGCACTTGACTATTGATTATGTGAGAATTAAAAGAACTTGAGACTGGCATGGTATTTTGACAGACGGTAAATTGTGGACTAAAAGAAACCTATCAAAATTTTCTCATGGATTGGCTATGAAAGAAATGGAAACTATTAGGATTTTATTTGTTTCTAAATGAATGTAATACTGATAAAAATAACCAACAAACAAGAAAATTTACAATAGCTAAAACTACACACGTCCTTTGGCTAATGACAATGACAACTACTAAACTGATCTTGGAAAATCAGACTTAGTAGATGTAACCAACACAAACTGGCAATGGCCTATCATTAAGGAAAGAATTAAATCTTCCTGATAAAATTTCAATCATGCCGATATTAGACCAAGAAGTTTGGACTTCATAAAAGGAAAACTTCAATGACAAAGGCTATAATCATTTACATGTTAATATATGCCAGAAAGCTGAACATATATTAAGTCATTGTCTTAAAAACTATACAAAATAAAAAAATTATACAAAATATAAGTGATACAATTAAATTAATTGCAATAAAATAAAAATAGACTAAAAATGTAATGGGCTGTTCTGTGTGGAATGGAGGCTACTTCTAAAAAAGACTAAAATTAACTGGTGATATTAAAATTTTTAATTTAAACATGAGTCATAAACATACTCAGCATCAAAACATTCTGTATCCAACTGGTTTTGATCTCTTGACTACAAATACAAAAAAAATTGTTCTCCCTCTTCCTTCTTCCTGGACATTAACAATATGTAAGCTCATAGTACTTACATAATTCATACTGCATATTCATATTCTGCGAAAACAATAGAACTAGGTCCAAATCCCATAATGAGAGCAAGGGCTTTGTTGTCAATGAGACTTGAGTTCAAAGCCCTCACCACAGCACTCATGTAATCCTAAATGAGTCAGGCACTTTGGCAAGTACCAACATCTACAAAAAGAAATGATACTTCAAAGTGCTGTTGACAGGATTAAATGATAATCATATAAAACACACATATTGGCACTTATACCATTTTATTCTTCTCCTTGATGATAATGTTTATGATCTTGAGAAAGAGGTGTGTCTGGTACACAGTAGGTATTCAAATGTGAGGTAACTATTATGCAAATGATGATATGATGATGAAGAAGAAAATCTGCTAAGCTAACTCCTGGGGGATCAATAATAACTACTGAGTCGCGCTCATTTTATGAGTGTTTGCCAGATACAAATGAGAGATCCCAATGAAAAAAAAGGCTGTTTTCATTCAGAAAAGCCTCTAATAAACAAGAAATAGGCTGCTTAAAGACAGCCTCAAATCTTCAATGGTATCTGAATAACTCACTCCATGGAATAAGTTTGTTTCTGAATTGAAAGCTAATCTATTGCATTATGGGTGATAGAATCAATAATTTCCAAGGGCAAATAGACTACTGTATGAAAGAAAAGAATGAAAGTCATTGCCATAGGGACGCCTGGGAGGCTCAGTGGTTAAGTGTCTGCCTTTGGCTCAGGGAGTGGTCCTGGAGTCCTGAGATCGAGTCCCACATTGGGCTCCCTGCATGGAGCCTGCTTTTCCCTCTGCCTATGTCTCTGCTCTCTCTCTCTCTCTCTCTGTGTGTCTCATGAATAAATAAAATGAAAGAAAGAAAGAAAGAAAGAAAGAAAGAAAGAAAGAAAGAAAGAAAGAAAGAGTCACGGGCATAAAGGTAAGTAGGCATTTCACAACCAGATGAGCTGCCCTTGACATCTTCATGATTCTTGATTTACTTGAAAAGTCATTATTATGGTAGTTGTTATTGGTTTTGCTAATGTTATTGTTTGGTTTTGACTTCAGGGTTTCATCAAGGATGTTGCTTTTATTCTATAAACCTTCTTGCCTTGGTCATGGAAACAGAAGAATGAGACATTTAGATCTTTACCTTGAATGTAAACAATGTGGTAAGACTAATTTGCTTCTAAACATTTTAAAATAGCAGAAAGTCTTTCCAATATGTTTTCTCATTTGAAGCATAAAAACCTAAAAATAATTGATTCTAAGTACTGATTTTCTCAAAAGGTACTGGAGCTTTTGTTTTGCTTTAGGAAACACTTTCTTTAAATATGGAATTTATAAATCAGAAAGACATGTCTCAATTCTTAGAACCAAATATAAACAGCATAGCCAGCATGTGGCTACTAGGTCTTAAAATATTGAAGGAAGGAAATTGTGACCAGGGATCAAATTTGACGCCGTGCCTTCAGGTCAGTGAGCACCATATGGGCACAAATGCAGTTGCCATTATTGTATTTCTAAGAAGAGTTTCAGATGCTGAGACATAATCTTAAAAAAAACACAAAGGCAATACACAGAGACAGTCTTAGTATAGATGAAATGTCCCAGATGACCCTGAGAGATAAAAGAAAACTCTATCCTCCACTAACACATCAACAGAAAGTGACTAGTGCTTCTTCTGATGGTTAATAAAGACGGTATTACTTCTTTTTTGTCTCACTGGGTATTCAGCAAATCGATTTATAAGAGATCAAAAGCAATGAGCCTAGGAAACAGCTATTTACCCTTATGTATTTCTCTCCCCCTACTGTGCTCATTTTCAAATGAAGACTGATTTCCCTGTTTACTTCCTCCATGCCAATGCCCACCATCATACTTGGTTAAATTGCCATGGCTAATTACCAGAAGGTCTCTTTAATCAGTAGAGAGCAAGGAAAAGTAGACTTAAAAGAGAGCCCACTGTGAGCTCCTGGCCTGGCCTGAAGACAACTGAGATGGTGCATGTTCGTTCCTCTTAGCTCATTCTCCCTTTCATGCTGGACTGGACCATGGGCTGGGGGACCCATGAAGCAACATTCATCGCTGTAGAAGATCAAGGTCCAGAATGCTCACAGGACCTTAGCATGCTCACAGGATCTTAGCATGTGGTAACGTGCTATTTAAACATAAAAATACAAGCAGAAGAGCTAATGGGGACAAAATATAAATGCAGTAAATTACATGCAGTACTTGGCTGGGCTCAAGTGAGACTCGGATCTGTCTAGGAAGTAGAGTTAAGTGACACTTGTTCTTAAAAGTACCTATTTGCATCCACTGATTTACATTAGGGCTGAGGGGCCTTGAGGGTACTGTCTCCATTTAAAGTCCAGGCCAAAAAAATAAAATAAAATAAAATAAAATAAAAATAAAAAGTAAAGTCCAGGCCAATATAAGTACGTCTGACAGAATTTTGGAAGTAAAAGGAATGGAGGCTAGGGTTCAGAGGGACTATCCACAGAAGAAAATCCATATTAAGGGCAAAAGTTGTCTAACAAGAAGCCAAAGCATCTGAAGGTAGGGAGAAGAGGCAAGTATGAGTGCAGCACTCAGTAAGATGGCACTTAAATCCATTCAGACAAAGCTACCTGGTAATATGCACAAATCCCAGGCTAGAAAAGAATTTATGTGTGACCTGGCAAAGCCATTGCACTAAACTCAGCTACGGTTTGTTCTGGGACCTTCGAGGGGAGGAAACATCTTCCCTCCTGCTTCCCAAGAGTTGACCGAGCTGTCGGAGCAAGTTGAAGCTTGTCAGAAGCCTCAAAGACTCAGCAGGAATCTGCTCCTCCAGCTGGGTGGATGTCAGTGGGGGAAGCAAGGCCAGCAGAGGGGGGCATGATGCCCTGTGCAGAATGGACAAAGAGGCCGGCGGGGAAGTCCTGACTGATGCTGAGGCATGCGAGGCAACTCTCCAGGGCTTATTGGAAAAGCCTGGAACTTCTGTTGGAACACACTGAGACTTAGAAGAGTGGGATTTAGTTATTAATGTAAACATGATGTAATGGAGTATTATTCACCAAAATCATGAGCATTGACAACTTTTTCTGGTCCTGTGAAACAAACTTATCCAACTTGATTCCAGTGAGATTTATTTGTGTAATATATCTCAGATGATTTAGACTAACGGATTAGCAGCTAATACTTGGCACAGATATAAACCTTTAAATTTCAACAAATCATCCTCTCCCTAACTCCACAAAAAAAGGGGGGGGGGTAAAGAGATAAGGGAGTCAGGGAACACAGGTTTGTTTTTAGGCCTGTTGCCCAAAGCCTGATTTCTATAGGCTTATATTTCATTTTTATGTCTCTTTATGTGATAGATAATTGGACTAGTCTCTAAGAATGGTTCAGTGACCCACAGAGAGGAAATTATGTCTCCAAAGCATGTGTGTGAGCTCTAACTCTTTGAATCAGGGCCATCGGAAGCTAGAGTGAGAGGAAAGGACAGGCTGGAGCATGAGGAATGTTCAGTCCATGTTTTCAGGGAACATTCCTAAATTTGAGTTTACTCTCGAGTCTGAACAGCTCAAAGTGGAAAAGTTAGAAATTGAGGCATTCTTGCTTTTACCCAATGTACTCACTATCTCTATAGATGAAAGCTGCAGGACTTTTCCAACTTAAAATTAGGTAACCCCTCTAAGTTTTTGCAATACATTTGTATTGAAGAATTTCTGAGCTGTTCTGAGCTGAAGACTTGCTATGGATAGTATTTCTTGATTTATTCTCTGTTTATTCCAAGGAAAAAATCCTGGGGAGAGGAAAATTATTTTCCTTAATTAAATGATTGATTGTTATGCCTTAAATTGGAAAGGAATTTTTTAATGGTCAATAATGACACTAAACTGATCATTAATTTGCTTTTAGAAAGATGAACTTTTAAACAGTTATTCATTCTAACATGAAGAAGCATCCAATAACAGAAGGCTGTAGCATATGTCTAAATGTTTGCCGCACAGTTCCTCCAATGAAGATCCAATTTCTCATAATGCATTATGCATCTTCCTGATTTTTCTGAGCATGAGCGCATACACAGTGAGCTAATAATTAGCATTCTGGAACAAGTGCCAATCTTCCATAAGAGTGTGATACGTTGATGAACTTAGAGCCAGAAAGCTAATGGGTCAGATGCAGACTCACTACATATTTGGGGCCCATTGGGAAATCCAAGTCAGTGAACCTGCTTCCTCAAAAATGAAAATGATAACCACTACCATATAGGAGTTCTGTGAAAATTTAATGAGATAATGAGCCATAAAGTGCCTGGCATTACTGTTATGATACAAATATATTGGAGTACAGAAGGTACCCATATAAAAATGTAATTAGTAAAGTATCTTTAAATAATTATGAAGATAAAAATAATCCATACAATAATAAATACAACGGTAACTATTATAAATTAGAATCTACTGGCATGCCCTTATAGATCCCCCACATAAGCCATCAACAAAGAATTCTATACAATCATGTCTTGAAACCCAGAATTGAAACATCTTCATCTGGAACACTTGAAAAATATAAATTTTCTTTTAAAAATAACTGTCATTTTTTTTCTAATTAAAGTAGTATGGATTTAGATCAAAATGACAGACTAAGCCTTTATGCCTATCTACTCCCACCTCAATTTCCTAAAAATATCAGAAAAAAAGTCTGTTTTTAAAAAGAGTAAATTCACAACAGTGCTGGAAAATAACGAATAGAACTGATGAACAGACATTTTCAGAAATGAAAGACTGACAATCCTACTGATAGGAAAAACTACAACCCAGATGGTATGGACAAGCAATCAGCTGCAAAGGTAAGAGCAATGGTGGGACACTCACAACTCAGAGATGACAAACAAGGCGTCAGGAAGGAATCCTGAGGAAAGTGCCTCAGTAATTGGCTAGTGATGCTTCAGCATATCTAACTCTCCTATCTTTCAACAAGCATTAGTACCTATCCCTAGGCTTGTGAAGAGAGCAGAGTGGAAAGGGACTTGGATTGCCAATGCCCAAAAAGAATACAGAGTCCCCATATCCAGATGAGGAGCATTTGAACACCACGCCTGGCAGTATATCCCAGCTCTCTCTCTCTAGCAAGGGAGGAAAATTCTGGTAAGAGAAACATTACTTACAGATAAGGAAGCAAGCAATCTCAAATATAAAAATGAACACACACAAGAATTACCAAATACTTTAAGAAAACCAACCCCATGAGAGAAGATACCAAACTGGATAAAGAACCACAAATATCTAAAGAAACAACTTAATAGAACAAAGAGAAGGTGACTTTGAAAAAAGTATAGTTGATCCTCACACGTATGGATCCCATATCTGTGAATTTGCCTATTGGATAAAATTTATTTGTAATCCCCAAATCGATACTGGTGGCACTTTCAAAGTCACTGACAGACATATATAGAGAGTGGTGAAATTTCTGAGTCACCTGATGTACACATTCCAGCTAGGTGAAAGCAAGGCAACCTCTACCTTCTTGTTTCAGCTTTCATACTGTAAACAAGTGTCTTTTTTGTTGTGAAACGTTTTTCACAGTTTTGTGCTTTTTTGTTGGTGATTCCTCTGTTTAAAGATGGCCCCCATAGTGGAGCACTAGAGTGCTGTCTAGTGTTCCTAAGCACCAGAAGGCTGTGACATGTACATGAAACGCATGTGTTCAATAAACTTCATTAAGATATGAGTCATAGTGCTGTTGGCTATAACTTAAATGTTTATGAGTCAATAATACCTATTAAATAAGGGGTCTTCAACAAAAACATACAGAAAAGAAAGTTATTTATTGATCAGTTTATGAAAATATGACCAGAAACTCACAGGCACCTGGTCCTGTATTTCCTCTATGAACAATGGTTCAATATTCACTAATTCAGTATTTGCTAATTTACTAATTCATGCTGAATTTATAGAGCATAACTACTGTGAATAATGAAAACAGATTGTACAATAGATATCCTCATGTGAATAAGACAGGCTACTGCATTCAAGACTAATATTACATTGCATAAAAAATAATCTGAGATTCTTAGAAGGAAATGTATGATTGTAGAAATTAAAAGTGAATAAGTATACTGAATAGCAAAATGGACACTTCATTTTAACTTCAGAATTCTCAAGAGCAACAATAGATGCTAAAAGAAAATGGAACAATATCATCAAAGTTCTTACGGAAAATAAATTTGAGCATAAAACCTAGTCTCAGTCAAACTAGCATTCAAGGGGACAAAGGGACATTTTTTAATGCAAGGACTTTGAAAGTTTGCCACTCATATATCCACTCCAAAAGAACTTACAGTCATAGATATATGATAAAAATAAAGACAAAAAATTAAATACAAAAAATATGACAATAAATACATGTGAAATACATGGGACACAGCTTGATCATTATTAAGTAATGTCCTCCAAATAATTATCTAGACATACATCTAATTTTTACAGACTTCTTTGATCACAACTTATGTATTTTTTTAAGTGCATAAAGCATTACAGGCCCAATGAGGAAGGGGCAGGTAAAGTCAGAGAAACAGAAAAAGACCAAAGAAAAAACAAAACTCCTATAGTGATTCATGGAATCTACTGGCCGGTGTCACCTCTGGGAAATAAATATTGCCCTTCTCTGGAAGAGAGCACTTTGAAGTCCCAGGACTTAACAGGTTCAAGAAGGAGGCTGGAAAGAGAAAAAAAACAAAAAGCAAAAGAGCTTTAAAGAGGGAAACTGTATTATCCCATTTGGCTAAAAATAATAATCTTAAATAAGTGATTTTTCCAAAGTCAGAGCAGCAATTAGGAACACTATTTGGAATTCCTGACTGCCAATTTTGTGTTCAACTCACCTCATCTCTCTTAACTTCAGTGTAGCTAACACCGAATCAGTTATGATCCTGTGTTGAACTGAATTAGAGAGCTGGTATAGCTCAACTAGATGGCACAAAATAGGTCAAGCTGAGAAAAGAAACACAGAGTAAAGCCATTCACCAGATAAGAAACACGTTAAAAAATTAAATTCCTGCACTCTGTGGAGCCTAGTTTCCCCATGTTGTGTACATTTAGACTAGGTCATAAAAACCACTATCCTCATTTGAGATTAGTCAAAAAGCTCTGCTACCTATTGCAGAGGTACCTAATCTATTAGCCTGTTTTAAAACCAGTTGAAAAAACACGTGATTTTCCAAGCTGCTCCCAGTCTCCCAGATCTAGCAGCGTTCCTGGTGGCTGTAGGCAGCCGGTCCTGGCAGGAGATTTCACACCAAGTCTTCCCAGAATGGGCAGGCTCTGATGAGATGCTTCAAGGCTTCCACCAACAATGATGTGCTTTCACCAAATGATGGAGACTTCATACATCTGGGCGACTTGGTCATTGCGTCTACAGTTAAGTGTGATGTTGTTCCTGGTAAAGTTTCACATAGGACAAAAAGAGGAATTCTGCTGTCTAAAACACGTGAAAAGTATTCACTAGAGAAAGAGCTAGGGTTTTGTCATAAAACAGACCTAGGTTTGAATCTCAACTCTGATATTGTTCACATGAGTTTGAACAACTTATGTAACTTCTCTGAACCCTGGTTTCCTTGTTTGGTAATGGATAATCTGCACAAGGCTAGTGTACACACTAAAAGAGATGCACAGTACCTAGCACTTGGTAGATGTTCATAAATTGTTGGTTCCTATAACTCGATCACACTATATCCACTAGCGACACCGTTAGTGGAAAATTCTGAGAAGTGAGGGATAGGTCACAATGGCCTGGCTAACTCTTCAGTGATGTATATTGAAAACTCTATTTGGACATTATTAAGCTTAGAGGATAAATCCTTCCTATAAGAGATAAGTTTTCCCACAGACAACACAAAATCTAACTCTGTTGGCTTTGATTGGAAGCACTACAATTATTATAACTGATCTTGAATTTCCCTCCCTTTCTATGGCTCCAGTTGTGGTCCTCTGTCTTACCATATATCATGGCTAGAAGTCCCAGCATGGACTAAAATACTGAAAAAATTAGAATTCTCTTCTTATATTCAGACTTATTTAATGCAAGGAATACTAAAAGGAGTTAAAAGTAAGCTATAATATTTGACAGAGAGTAAAACCCATTCAAGTGGAACAGAGTGATAGGTTTCTTCGGTCTAGAACTTGTGCACAAATTATTTGAGAGTGGCTAAGTGAGTGTTTGTGCTAATAGGCTCTATAGCACTATACTGTGGCATTGAGCTCTGTAGCTTATTTTTGAGTCAATCATGAAATAAATTCGTATCTCAAAATTTGTTTTATACAACAAAATCTGAAAAGAATTCTCTTCCTTTAAATGAAGTCACTAAATATAAAGCTTTATTTTACTCTGGTGTTTGATATTTCTATCCTAACCAAATATTGTCCCAAAATAATAAATTAGAACTTTCATAACTAGGAAAGGAATTCTACCAAAAAGCAACTTTGCGGTTTTTGAGGCTAGAATTCACTTTATAAATGACTTTTTAAAGTAGATGTCACACCCAACATAGGGCTCAAACTCACGACCCTGAGATCAAGAGTCATCTGCTCTACTGACTGAGCCAGGCAGGAGCCCCTATAAGTGACTTTTAAAAATACCTTCCATAAAGTGAGGTAAACTTGCATATGAAATAGTGAGGCTTCTTTTGGGGACTATAAATCTATTTTTAAATGTATCTTTAGTAAACAACAGGTATTCCTTGATCAAAATGTCTCTTCCCAATATTGTCACAGAATAGCTTCTTAATGTAATTCCTTGAATCACCCTAGCCAAAAATACCTGCACCACATGTACTTGTTTCCACTGGCCTTTCTACAAGAAATCCTTTCGGTCAGGAATAGCTCTATACGCTAGGCACATCAAACAGCACCACACTTCTGAAGGACAGACTATCTTTAAAAGGATTGGAAGTTACCGTTTTTAACCTACAAGGAGCGGGTGAAACAGCAAACCCTATCTTATGTGTGATTGGCACTGCTCAACATAGTTCAAATTTTGGAAATCACCCTCTAGCTGCTCACTCTCTGTTGAGCCCTCTTCCTGGAATTCATGAATGTACCTCCACAACGCCTTGCTCTGTCTCAGAAGACCTCTGCTCAACACTCAACCTCTAAAATAATTTCCACTTCTGTTATTCATATTGAATAGAAGTCCATGGCAAATTCCATTTCGATTGGAAAGAAGACCTAGGTCAAGACAAGCAGCAGAACACGAGCCAAAGGAGTGAGCACTGAGCTCTGAGTTCTCACAGGGTCCCAGAAAGTGCACATACGATGTAGAATCTGAATGCAGAATATTCATAAAGTCACGGACCCTGCCATGCCCAAGTGTATTTTGCAATTTGTTATCACAAGAGCCCTCTCTGTCAGCTAGAGTGACTGCCTCCTTGCTTTGTAACCTTCTGGCACTCACCAATGGGAAGGGAGAGGGCCGGGCATCAGAGTACAAAAGCAGCTTTCTCTAGCCCTCTTTCCATGAAAGAAAAAAGAGGAAAACATCTTTTTTTTCTTTCTTTCTTTTTTTTCTGAAATTCCTCATAAACTGAGGTGCCCAGGGGGCTGTTCTAACTAGTGTTCTGGGTAATTTACATAGATTTATATTCTCTACTATTCTTTTTGGGAGGTGATTAATTACCATGGCAACCACTATATCACAAGACATCTATGCTTCCTCAGAAATATTGTGAGTGTGATATACCTTCTTTTAAAAAAAAAAAATACATGCTTAAAAGAAGATGGGAGGCCTTGAAGTATGATGTTTTAAAGATAATTTGCTACTCTAAACAATACAACTTGGAGTGTTTCATAGCGCTTGCTTTTGTTGGAAGGGAGAAAAACAAGAGGAATGGGAGTCTAAATACTGACTCCATTTATGCATGGAGAAATAACTTCAGATATAAATATACAAGGTTTACAAGTACTAACAGTGTATCAGGTGCAAGGGCATTAGGAGGAGTGGAAAGTGGAAGAGAAGGATTGACTATCATTATGAGTGCCGTATCCCCATCTGCGACATATCTTAATAATGCATCATATTCATTTCACAAGGATCAGGAGAAGTCTGTGCAATTCTTAGTTATGAAGCACAAAAGGCAGAAATCAAACAGGTTCTACGCTTGTCCTTAGGCGAAATCAACATAAGAAACTGGTTTTGCTACCACTGGCTTTCTGTGCAGCACCTTCTGAGAAGCCCAGCAGGAAGGACAGTTAGTGCAGAGGAAGGACCATGGGCACACTGCTGGCTTGCCCGGCCCAGGAATCCGAATCACATACATTCAGAAGAGCCTCCCGACGTTCTCATTTTCCAACTGCCTCCTGTGGAAAATGTGGACCGAATATCTACTCCAATTTCTGAAAGTCCCAATGATGTTCATGTCCGCAACATTTCATATAATCCTTGAAAAGACACAGCTCACACAGCAGTAAGTTATATCACAAAGTGAATTTTTAGAAATGGAGGATTTGAATTGTCTTGGTCTTTCGAAAAGACAATCCTCAATCTGCCTGAGATTTGGTTCATTTAGCATTTTTCATCTTGGATTGTGGGTACAGAAAGTTAATTTATCTGGGTAGAGACCACGAGAGGCTTTTCAAGGTGTTCTTTTCTGACAAATTTGTAGGTAGTGTGGTGGTTAAGATAACAGACTCCAAAGCCAACTTCAAAATTCAAATCTCAGCTTGGTTACTTGCTCTGTTCTTCTTAAACTTTTTATGCCTTGGTTTCCTTTCCTAAGAGACAGCGATAGCAATAGTTGAAAAAAAACTGAAACTGTTTTAGGCAACAATAGTAAAAGCAACACAAGTATTTTTTCCACCTCGATCTAGGGGCATCTCTTTATCCACAGTTTCTCAGAAACCAATGGCAACAATGAAGGAGATAAGTGCCCCTGTAGTTTCTTTGTCTGGACTGTATGTAGCAAGGGGGAAGATTTCTGCAGCTGGGTCTCAGCCTCCCCACTGTGGAAATCCAGAGAGGATTCCAAGAAGACCTGGGCACACTCCACCCTACCTTCCCTCACTCCCACCATTCACAGCATCTCCAGGCAAGGTGAAAACACCTTCAGGGTGACTTGGACACGTTTGGGATGAAAATATTATCAAATGATGCTCCAGGCTATGACTGAATCATACAAAAGTAAACATGATGGAGTTAAAGCCACTAGTCGACCACTCACTTACAAATGGGCCACGTTCACCGTGTAAACAGATATGGCACCTGGAAGAAGAGTATCTCGGGGCATGACCAAGTGAATCAGCCACAGCTTTTCCATATTAAAGTCCTGAGGCCCGGAGCCTCCAAGAACAACCACCTGTATACCTGTTTGTGTCTTGTTTGTGTGTGTGTGTTTTGTTACAGCTTGATCGGGTCATACACTAGTAGTATTTTTTAATAAAAGAGAAAGGGAAGCTGTGTCTTGGAAGATACTTCTTTTTTTTTTTAATCTTTTTTTTTTAAAGATTTTATTTATTTATTCATAGAGACAGAGAGAGAGAGAGAGAGAGAGAGAGAGACGCGCAGAGACACAGGCAGAGGGAGAACAGGCTCCATGCAGGGAACCCGATGTGGGACTCGATCCAGGGTCCCCAGGATCACGCCCTGGGCTGCAGGCGGCGCCAGACCGCTGCGCCACCAGGGCTTCCCCAAAATACTTCTTTTTTTGCAATGCAGACTAGAATAGACTTAAATTCGGACCCTTGATAGAGGCGCAATTACAAGCGTTAACAAATCAAATGCTTGCTGCGTTCAAACAGGGCCCGGTGACCTTCTGGCATCAAAAACAACCAAATAACAATGATAGTTCTGTTGGCTAATGCTTACTAAATACTAACCATGGTGCAAGTGCTTACATTAGATCTCATAAGATCTCTGTATGGCCAATACTATCATAATCTCTCTCATTTTTTAAAATTTATTCATGAGAGACACAGAGAGAGAGGCAGAGACAAAGGCAGAGGGAGAAGCAGGCTCCCTGTGGGGAGCCCAATGCAGGACTCAATCCCAGGACCCTGGGATCACGCCCTGAGCCAAAGGCAGATGCTCAACCACTGAGCCACCCAGGTGCCCCTATCATAATCTATTTTTGATAGATGGAGTATGGAGGTTTACAAAAAGCCAGGGTAAATTATTCAAACCCAAGCATTCTGACCCAGATCCGTGCCCCTAGCTCCTGTTCTGTGCTATGTCCCTTTAAAAATGTACCCTGAAGAACTCTGAGTGCAGCACACAAGGGATTATTTTACTCCATAATGATTTAGATCCATTCACTTGCTCAGAAGCACTTTCTGAGCGCCCACTGCGACAGAAATCTGTGCCACGAACCCCAGAGTTACTAAAAGAAAAAAGATTGGGCCCTGCCCCCTAATTGCTCACAATCGAAGAAAGATCAGATTAGAATACAAACAACCATATTTCAAGGGGCTGTGATCTGCAGTTAGAAAGGATGAAGGGATACGAGCATTAGGTTGCACCATTACCTTCCCAAAGAGAGCCTTTGATGTTTGGGTACCTACTGGGAGGCTAATTTAGCATTAAAGCTTAGAAAAGAAGTTTGCTTAGGTCCTATGCTTCCAATCAGAGAAAAAAATGTAGATTTCTATATTTAAATTCTATATAGTTTAGGGCTGACTTTCCCTTCAAACAGGCCAAGACACTTAAAACACAAAAATGGCTTCAAGGAACTTCCACCCCTGGGGAACATGAAACTGTCACACACAGTCCATCCCAGGAGGTTTCCACTGGGGAGTCTCCTTTGCAGGGAGCTGTCAGTGGCAGGAGGCCTGAGGGTGGCGGTGCCCTCCCTCATCCTGCTTGTTCTAGTGTAACTTTTCATCATGATGCCTTCCTACTCAGGGTTAAACCAGGCAGTACCAAACACAGAGCTGAAGGTTTTGGATCTAGGAATTAGACCAGGAATAAGCATATCACCCATGCCAGGCCCAAGTCATTTTCTGGAATTACTCTAAGGCCGCAGAAAAGCAAAGTCCCTTTCCACTGTGCTCGCTGAGTTGGAGGATGTAAATGCTGCCTTCCTCATGGAGAAAGCCTGTCTACAGAATAAAACTTAAAGGAAATAAGTAGGCCCATGTGGTGGAGCAAAAGGCAGAGTCCTGATGACATCCTTTTAGCCCCTGGATCCAGCTGCGCCTAAAGCTAGTCACCTCAGACTTCCCCAAAACATGGGACAATAAATTGAATTTAAACAAAATTAAAAATAAATAAAAAATTTTTAAAAAACATGGGACAATAAGCTACAGCCCAGCTTGAGTTAGGTTTCTGTCCCTGGGAGGAAACAGAGTGGCATCTACTTCTCTCCGCTGTACAGATGCCACAGAAAAGCGTAGGCTTCAAGACCAAGCTCTAGCAATGTCACTCCAGGTCTGTGTGACTTTGGGCAAGGGAGCCACCTTTCTGACTCAATAGCTTCATCTTTAAAATGGAGATGAAGGTTTCAGAGGATTGAACATGATCATCTATGTGAGGCACTTGGCACAGTGACTGATAACGTAGGGATGCTGGGGCACCTCAGTGCTGCAAACATCACTATCGCCATCATCATCACCATCACTCTGACAGTCAATTTGATGTGTCAGCTCAGCGAGGTTATCACGCCCAGTTATCGGGTCAGGCACTAGTCTGAAGGTTGCTACCAGCGTATTTATAGAGGTGATTGGCATTTACAATCAGTTGACTTTAAGTAAAGCTGATTACCCTGGATAATGAGGGTGGGTCTCATCCAATCAACTGACGGCTTTCAGAGTAAACACTGAGGTTTCTTGGAAAAATAATTTTGCCTCAAGACTGTAACAGAAATCTGTCTGAATTTCCAGCCTGTTGTACTGCCCTAGAGATTTTGGACTTGCCTGATCCCATGGCTGCGTGAGCTGACTCATTAAAACAAATTCTCTCTCCCTCTCTCTCTTTCTCATTCCTTCTCTCTCTTCCTCTCTCTCTCTCTCTCTCTCTCTCTATATATATATATATACACATACACATATATTTATGCATATATAAAAATACATATATATGCATATACATAACATATATACATATAAGATATATATTTATATGTATGATACATAAAAATACATTTAATATATAGTGTATTAAAATACTTTTATTTTATATATAGACATATATATTTATACACACACACACACACACACACACACACATCTCTCCTGACTTATATAATCATGACTTGTCTAGGTGCTCCCTAACCCCTTGGTGGTAGTGGTCAGAAGTGATCCAGAATGGCAGGCGATGTACAGATCACTGAAGTAAGCCACTGGTATATTTGATTGACTTCCACTACTGTTCTCCAAGAAGCAAGACATTTCTAGGCTGTCTTCATCCAAGACCTAAGTATGGTATCTCACAGTGGTACATATGAACAAAGAGCAAACTGCTATTGGTGGCTCCCACTTCCTCAGTCTCTGGCATGGATCTAAGGTGTGATTAGAAATTTACCATGGGAAATAACTGCTCCAGAGGCCCGGTTCTCATCTCAGAACTGTGTAAAGCTTTAAGTCATGGTGTTTTTCCCAATTCATTTGGAGGGGATCTGTTTGTTTTTAAGCAATGCACAAAGAAAACTGATTGGCTCTTTCCTGACTCATACGTATGGACATCTTGAATTATAATCCAAGGCTCTGGGTACAGAAATGGATTCAGACTAAGGAAGCTGAAAGCAACGCATCATCTCCAGTGATGCAGAGCAATCTCCTCCACGTTCAGCAGGGAGCAGCGTCCACCTGCCATCTCCTTCCTCCACCCACACTCCGTGGATGGCATTTCCATCTTCTCTCTTCTTTACTGCCCACTTACGATGAGGCCATGCAAGGCACTTCATCTATTTTTCTCTTGATTATTCTTTCCCACAATCCCCTTTTCTACTCAGCAAACACCCATAAAGCAGCATGTTCCTGGATGAAAAGAATGAAAGTTACATATCTGGGATGCAATGGAAGCAGAAGGAAACCCTGCCAGAGGCCTCTTGAAAGCTGCCACACCTGCTGACTAAACATAGCCGCCTCCGTAGCCCAAGGGAAGAATCCATTCTTCTCTTTCAAACTCTGGCTTGAGAAATCTCTCTCCATGAATCAGTTCATCAGCCATTGATTAATCTCTCTCATTAGCTTCTCTATTAATTGCAAGAGAAATACAAGGCTGCTTTGTAGGTGGCAAAAGAAGGGAACCCAACCCAGCATGTGCCTATGCCTCAGGCAAAAATTCAGCCCCCAGAACTCAAAGCTCGGAGGAAGCCCGTGCATCTCTCGGTAGTCATTTATTCAACAAATATTTGTTGAATATGATTATCTACTACATGACAGCTGTTCTACAGGATTTAAAAAAACAAACAAAAGCCCCTGCCGTAAAACAAATACACCTGTTCCTTCCCTTCATCTGGAGCTTCAAGGTGTGTCTGGGAAGAATGCTGTCACTGCAGAGAAGCCACAGGTTTTAGGAAGCCCTTGCTCCCAGCATCTCTTGGGTCTGGGCCTCCTCTCCCTGCCCTGTGAGTTCAACATCCCTTCTCTCCTCTTTTTCTTACCCAAAACTCAGCATGCCTTCCATTATCATTTTTTGTCTTGATTTCTATTTCTTTACCTTTTAGGAGCAAGTACTATTGGAAACTGCCTATACAATAAATACCAGTCCTGCTCCCAAAGAAAATAAGATGTTCGTGTGACTCTCAACTCCCAGACTACAAAGGAACTCAGACAGAAAACTCTTCTGCCTTCATTCTGTGCCCCTTCCTTATATTTATTAGCTCAAGTATTGATAATTATAATGGCTAACATGTTCCAGGCATGGCGCCAAGAGCTATAAATACATTATCTTAACTCTTCCCAATGACCCTATGAGGTAGGTGTTTTTGTTGTAATTTCACAGATGATGAAACCAAAATTCAGAGAATATAGGTGACTTGCCCGAGGTCATGCCATTGTTATGCCAAATAAAATCAAACACCCCATAAGCCCAATTCACCTTTCTCCTAAGTAGTAATTAAATCAAGACCCATGGCTTCAGAAAAGAGCAGTTAGAGGGCACCCAGGTGGCTCAGATGGTTAAGCGTCTGCCTTCAAGTGAAGGTCATGATCTCAGGGTCCTGGGATCAAGTCCTGCATCTGGACTCCCTGCTCAGCGAGGAATCTGCTTTTTCCTCCCCCTTTGCCCCTCTCCACTGCTTGTGTGCTCTCTCTCTCTCTCTATCTCTCTCTCTCTCTCTCAAACAGATAAAAATCTTTAAAGAGAGAGAGAGAGAAAGAGGGAGAGATGAGGAGTGCATCATAACTCGCCATTTCTCCTCTGGAACTGTCACCTCCCAGGGTGCAATAATCTTGCTGTGTTCAAATTCAATGTATACTGCTGGCAGCCAGAGCCTATGAAAATGCAAATTGGTCATGTCATTCTTCTGCTTGGAGCCTCAATAGTGCTCAGTGCTCTTAAGGTAAAACACACCCAACTGAACAAACTTCCCAAGCCCCCCATGATCTGGCCCCTACCTACTCCACCACCGTTCTCCCCAACATGTGGAGCCTCAGCCATCTGAACTGCTTCCATCCCCCAGAATGCACCATGCTTTCACCGCACACTCTTCTGAGGTGTCGTTTACTCTAAAACACCATTCCCTATAAAACCCTGCCACACACACACACACACACACACACACACACACACACACACACATTCCTCTCTCTTCTGGCTAAGTCTTCCTCATCCTCCAGTTACCAGTTTAACTGTCACATGCTCAGATGCCTTCCCTAATCCCTCATATCAGGCACTCCATGCTTCTCCACTATACCCTGTGAGATCTTTCCTACACATGGTGCCTCGCACCAGCCTGGCACAAAGCAGACTCAAAATAAATGCTTATCAAACAAATGAATAAATGGCTGATGTGATGGGGAGTCTATCATCCAACACTCCAATCTCCTCAATGTATTTGTCTAATCTGAGCCAGCTCAGAACTACCAAAGGTGCCACAGACTGGTATGGATGTCCATGACCCCCACCAGTCACAGGAGCCCCTTCCTTCTACTCTGTGCAACTGTATCCTAGAAGATCAACCCTCCGTACTACACACTGGAGCAGATGGCCTCTGCTCTTCCTTGGCACAGGCGTCCATACTGAAAGAAATGAAAAGGCCTTGGCTAGTATTGATAGAAAGTCGTTGGTTTCAGGGCAGCGTGAGAGAGGTGTGTATCAGTCAAAAAAGTTCTCAACTGCAAGTAAAACAAATTTCAACTTAGGCTGGCCTAAACCATTAAGATATTTATTATGCCACATAATGGAAGTCCAGCGATAGAGCAATAATCTCTAAGCAGGTGGCACTTCACTTAGTTGCTCCACACTGTCTTCAAGGATACAGGCACCTTCCCTGTCTCCACTCTGCTGCCCTCAGCATTGGTGACATCCGAAGACTGGTTTCCTTCATGGTCATAAGGTGGCTGACCGTAAGAGCCAGTAGCAAGACGGATGTTTTCTTGATCACATCCAACAGAGAAAGAAAAATCTCTTCCCCCACCATCAAATGTAAGTGCTTCCCTTCAATCTGATTGGGCCTGTGCCTGCCCCAAGACAAACAACAATCTTCTAGCCCCAGAATCTAGATGAATACCAAAAACTAATTGGCTTATAAGAACCATCTGGGGCAAAATGGATGCACTAGTGATGGAACCAACAAGACACTTTGGAGGAAAAAGTCTCTGTTGCCAAGGATAGAAGCAAAGGAGTACACTTCTTTGCATCTAACACCACTATATTTTTCTCTTTCTATTTGCAACGGCTCCCGAAGATGTCACATGTAAATACTCCATATCCCTTTTGAATGTGTGGTTGTATTTCTTCTTGCTGACACTAGCTTCTCTCCAAGTTAATCATCTTCTTCTGCAGACATGCTTATGTTGAGTCAGCATTTAACATTTCGAGGCTTACTGCTTACAGCAGCGACAGAAACTGCTTCACTCAACCCTGCGCAGAGGCAATACAAATGACAGCAAGAATGCAAGCCAAATGACTTCATTACTCTTTTTTATGTACGCAGATCTTTGATAATGTCATAAAGCAGAAGTCTCATCACTCCACGGTGAATAAAACGTCCCGCCTTAGTAATGCAACAAAGGCTGGAGAGAGGAGGGAAAAAAGGCTGTTACAGTTAGTAACCCTCTGGCACTGTCCTGCTCCTCGATGGGTCACATCTGTGTGTTCTACAGCAGAAATTTAAAAGCCAACTAAGCTGACACTTTTAGGAAAAATATTATGCTAATTTCCATTCTATTCAAGTGCAGATAACTTGTCAAATTATCCTGAGTCCACCTTTGCAGGCAGGGCTTATCTAAATATGCTGAGGTAACAAATCATTCTCTGGTTGGAACTCTAATTCAACTTAACTGTCTATATGGGCTCTTTGCCCCTAGGACACAAGCACACATGAACCACTCCTAAATTGGCTGGCCTGTCATTTTATTTGGAGGTACCAGCACACAAAGAAGAAAGACTACATATATGCTTTAAAAATAAATTTCGTTTGATTTGTCAGAAGGTCTTTGGGTTTTACTGTCAAGTATCATCATACACCATAAGAGCTGTACAGGGATTTAGTGACCACGGATTTCAAATGACATGTCAACATTCTTAGAGCTGGTGCACAGATACATTCTCCAACATTTATTCACCAGTATGCCTCTGAAAACCTGGGAGGTGATGCTTGACCATACTGGTGGAGAGCCCTGGACATACTCCAAAAACAGCAAAGTTGATCGCTGGTGCTCTCCCATGCTTGTGGGTTCTTCTCCTCCAACCAAAAATGCTTATAGCTCTCTAGTTGCACAACTTCCCACACTATAAAAATCCAACCAGACCTTCTTGCATGCCCAATGTCCCACGTTCCAAAGATACCTTCAAGTAATGATCCTATCCTTCCTTCTGACTGATTTCAGCTCTTTAGAGGAAAGCAGCTTAATTGATTGACTGAAATAATAACTGATTAACTAGATTAAAGTATACTTGAGAGTAGAGACCTAATCTTACATGTTTGCATCTCCTAACCACACTTAGGACTATGCTTTCCCCACAGCAGACATCCAAAGGATACAAATCTAATCCTGTTTAATTTTCCCAGGGTGATGTATCTGAAGAAGAAATCTATTTCAAATTAATTTCTGACTGGTAGAAATTATTTAGGAAAATATTTGGGGATGGTAATAAAAAATGTTGTTCTCCTTTCTCCTAGCCTACTTTGAGCTAGGACTTCTAACTACCATATATCCTTCTTACTGTTCCTTCCCAGACCACTATAAGTACACCATTAATTCATCAAACAAGTATTAACAACATCCATTATGTTCAAGGGCTCTGCAGAGCACTGGGCAGAAAGCAGTAAACCAGCCAGGCATGGGCTCTACTCTCATGCAGTTTCCTTGGCAATCGGTCTTGTTCTTCGCTATTTTTTTTCTCCAGGCTTTATACCTGCCAGTATGATGATGATTATGATAATAATAATAAGATTGAGTAGGACTTTCTATATGTCAAATGCTGTTCTAAGTGCTTCATATATATATGTCTTATATGTAATACTTATATTATATATATTATATATTATATATAATTATATAGTTATATAATATGTGTGCATATATTTATTATATATAATAATTATAATAATATATATTATATATTAGTATTATATATATGTGATGCAGCAAAGTGATGCAACAAAGGCTAGAGGGGGTGGGAAAAGGCTGTTACAGTTAGTAACCCTCTGGCACTGTCCTGCTCCTCAATGGGTCACATCTATGTGTCTACAGCAGAAATTTAAAAGCCAACTAAGCTGACACTTTTAGGAAAAATCTTATGCTAATTTACATTCTATTCTAGTGCAGATAACTTGTCAAATTACCCTGAGTCTATATAAATATAAATATATATATATATATGTGTGTATGTATTTCTTTTAGTCTTCAACAGAACTTGTGAGCAGATAAGAAACTAAGGTCCTCAAGATCAGAACACTAAGATGCTAAAGGAAGTAGACTAGCCCTTTTTTTGTTTTGTTTTGTTTTGTTTTGACTAGCCCTCTTCTTAACCTCTGTTGCTTAAAACAACCTTTAAGTGACTTATGTTTTAATTTTACAACTGATTACCACACAGGAAATTTCTTGGCAGATAGAATTAAAAATTTTAGGAGAAAAGCACTGATAGACGTGTGTTGAATTTTAAAGTATGAGAAGGACTTAAGCAGCGCACCTCGGCACTTTCCTAACTCTGGCATCACTCAAATTATCTTTCTATCCTTTTCTATATGCCCTACCATCCCATAGGTCAATTAAAAAAAAAAAAACCTAAAACTAAAATCCATTGAGTACCTATTCTGTGCCAGGCACTATCATTCATTGCTTTGCTTTATTCATTTCCTAAGATCAAAACAGTTTCACAGAGAAAGTTAGTGATTCAGCAAAATGAGGAATTTGACATGGAATGAGGGTGTCTTTGATTCATTAATACATCACATGTCTTCTGTGCCTTTTTTCCCTTGTTCACTTGCTAGCATTTCCTTAAGAGAGGCCAGAATCAACGTTCTATGCCTCATGAAGCCAATTACTTTAATGGTTAAGATAGCACAGCAGTATTAGAAATGCAAGGCTAATTCTCTGCAAGCCTTCCCTTCACCCTCCACCCCACCACCAGCATTCAATTTCCTTATGTATTTCACTGTAAAAATCTTTTGTTCTTTGTATATGTCTTTCTTCCCCAACCACCTTTTGGAAGAGTTTGTGGTAGAATGCGTCAGCCTGAAGAAATTCCTTTTTTAGCAAGAGTGCCCTGTAGACTCTGGCCCTTTATCTGCTTCCCCAGTTGCAACCAAAAAGGAGGAGAACCCTCAGGTTCTTAAACCCAATGAACTGTTGTCTGGTTGTGACAAAGGGAAACAGGAGATAACAATCTGGTAAGAAAAGTTTTTTGTGGGGTGCCTAGGTGGCTCAGTCGGTTAGGCTCCCTCTCCCCTCTGCTTGTGATCTCTCTCACTATCTCTTTCTCTCTTAAATAATAAATGAAATCTTTAAAAAAGAAGAAGAGTTTTGTCTTGTATCTCAATTCACCAACCCATAGCCCAACAAACTGCAGTCCTGGCACAGCAGCCCGTGCTGCATCCGTTCCCTTTTGCATACTTTATATAATCACCACTTTTGACAAATTGATATCCAAAATGAGTGATCTGATACCCATTGCTATAAATGCTTTAAATGGTGCTTTCCTTCTGTCATAGTCAAAGGCATACTCTCAGGTTGCAATTAACTTTGAGGCTAGGGAGGTAATAATTATGGTCTCTTTGCATTGGACATAAATGAGTCCATTTATCAGCATTAGAGTTACAAATGATCAATCTTCTAAAAGCAGCGCAAGCAAGCACCTCACTGCCTATATACTCCTTTAGGATCAAGAGCACCCAGCTTTCAGTAGGGAAGTCAATCCAAAATGCATGTATCCCATCAGGCCCAGGAAATAAATGGGAAGCATCAAGGTAAAAAGGATTGTTTTCAAAAGGAAGGACAAGGAGGAAGAAGAGGGCAGGAGGAGGAGAAGAATTTTGCCTGAAAGACACAAATCACACAAACTATTAGAATCACAGTAGGGAGATAAAGGTAAATTTTTAAAGTCACCCAACTCATTACCACCCGGAGCACGGAGTGTGGTAATAAAACTATCCATGGCTGGGGGAAATGTGGGATGCGTGGGGAAGAATTCTTATGGGGTGGCTGTTCTATAGGCACATTCACCCTTTTCATATACAGCTAGCTCATAGGTAATTCCACACTGAATATTTTTATTTCTTAGATGATACCAATTCAGTATGGCTCCAAAATCTTCTTCAACCAACTCTCAGCCAAAAAAAAAAGGGGGCGGGGCATGGTAAGGATATCTGAGGACTGTTTTTAAACTATTCCAATAGAAAACGATCATCTACCAATTGGTTTGTATGTGTGTTATCATAAAAAAAAAACAGCAGAGCAAGACAGAAAGAGACAGATAGATAGACAATGACTGATTGCAAATAATATCTAATATACATTACTTGCAGAGCATGATACATAGTATATTATGTTCGATATTTATATACCCCAGAAAGATTCAGAAAGGAAAAGTAGGAGACCAAGATAGGGTCAGGATCCCATCTTCATTTCATTTGTTTGTCTTATCTGGGAACTCATTTTGCCAGACATTAACCATCCTAGACACTATGCTGAGATCTAGAAGCAGCCTTAAGAGGTGACTGGGGGAGCTTTGGTTACCCAATCCCTCCATCAATAGCTGGGGTCTCTACAGATAAACACACAATCTTAATAATTATTGTGTTCTTGCTCTGCAAAGTCAGCTTCAGGACGAGTCCCCTGACCCTGCCTCCCAACCCTCTCCACCAGCAATTCCAGAGCAACCACTGAATGAAGTCACCAGACCACGAATTTCACTCCAGCACTCACTGGGTGCTGGTGGTAGCTTGTGTTTGGCTGGTTTGCTCCATAACTAGCTCAAAACCGCCTTGCGTTATTTTCAAAGACAGATCCCCTCCTATCAGACCGGCTTGAATCCCACTGGCCAAGCCTGGCAGTCCTGGAGGGGCAACAGTTAATTTTGTGGAGCTGCAAGGATCCCTCCTAGCTCTCTGTGAGGACACACACCGTCCAGAACAGATCCCCCTCCCCCCACCCCCCTTCCTCTGTCCTCCCACACACACCTGCCCCCACCTCACAGCCTCCCTGTTTGCAAGCAGTCACCTGACCCTGGGATCTTCCGAAGCCCCTCACCACCCACAGGCCTTCAGAGCCGCCTGTGAGGCTATCTGTTGAGGAAAGGGCCCTCTCTGAGAGCGCAGTGTTTCTCCTGCCTACAGCAGGATACAGATAGGGACAGAGACTCCAGCCATCCCCGGGAACCCAGTGTCACAAAGAGCTCCTCTGATCCCGCTGGCATCTGGGCTTCCCCTCATTAGCACATTAAAGCTGCTCTGTCCCTTCCCTCAGAGCCGCTCTGTCTGTCCCACTGACGGCCTCTATGGAGCCTTTTAGGCCCACGCTCATTTAGAAACCTCCCCGGTTCAAGAGGCACTAACCCCTTCCCGGAGCCTGTCAAGCTCCTTCACAAACCACAGGTACCTCCGGAGCACTCTGACTCGGAGAGGCGCGGCCAGACAGCAGGACAGACGCCGCCTGCCAAGTCGGTCTTCGCAAGAAGAGGCTTTCTTAAAACAGAACAAAAAAAAAAAAAAAAACCAAAAAAAAAATTTTTTTAATTATACCTAGCTTTCAACAAAGAGTACCCATTGAAGTAAACAGACTTGTGCTTTGCTCACAGATGGGTGCCTTCCCCTTCAGATTCTGACTGACAAGACTCAGGAGGAAATCCCGCAGGGCCCGCGCGGCCTGCGCTCCGGTCCTCACACGCGGGAGGCAGCGGGCAGCATCCATCACCGGCCTGACGACGGCCGAGGCCTGGAAAGCCGGCTCGCCTTCGGCCTTTGGATTTTGTGACCAGGATAGACCACGGCGTGGCGCCTGGCCAGCATTCCCAGCCCGCAGCCCGGATGTTACTTCATTTAAAAATCCCCCCCAAAATGCAATGGGAAACGAAGGCCTAAGATTATTTTAACTAGTTTCCAAGTGAGGAAGTTGAGGCCCCAAACTCAGACAGAGCATGTATCAGTCACATTCTGAAGGGGACACCATCACGCCAGTGGCCCAGACACAAAAATCTCTGAGTGACTTTTAATCCCCTCTTCTGTCTCTCCCACCTTATTACCCAATGTAATCAGGACCCAAATCCTACTGAGCTCCCCCAAATATGTCCCGTACCAATATCCTGACTTCTTCAAAGCTGAACTCACAGATGGTTGTTGCCGGCCGCGTCACTCGGGCCCAGATCCGTCTCTGAGTCCACCCTACCCAAGGCAGACTTCTTTCTGCCCATCACACCCCCCACCTCATCCCTTCCACAAACACCAAGCACACAGCGCTGCCCCTCAATCCTACTATCCTCCTTTCATATATTCCCTTTCTGACTCTTCAAAATGACTGCTGCCCGTTTCCCTCTGCACAAATGCCCTGCAGGCCTCCCCCGCACCCAGCTCCTCCATTCTCAATGGACATCCTTGCCTCAGAGCTCTCAGAGAAAGCGAAGCAGCCAGCCAGGAACTGACTTCTATTCCCATCACCAAACCTACCAAATCTCCTTCCTTCATGCCCACAGGTGCAGCTCTGCTCTCTCGAGGACAGTGTCCTGGTCCTCTCCAAGGCCAACCTCTCCCCCTTGGATCCCGCCATCTTAGCCTTCTCAAGGCGTTCCCTCCTTCCCTCATATGCAGTTTTCCCTTAACACCATATCTTTCCCTTCAGCGCACAGACCTTTTGTGTTATCTCCTCTATTAAGAGACTTTCCCTTTGCCCCTCATTAGGGCAAAACTTCCCAAAAGTTATGTTCTGTAGCCCTCACCTCACTTTCCCTCACCAGCCATTCCATTCAGGCTTCCCTGTGCACCTCCACTCTGAACCTCTGCCTTTCACGGCCCCCAAGGTTCCCACATTGCTGAGCCACTCGCTGCCCATTTCTCTGTCCTTCCCTTAATCACCTCAGCACAGGGCACCACTTATTTCCTCCCTCCCTCCTTCCTTCCCTTAGGCTTCCGAACACTACACTCTCCTGTTTTCTCGCCCACTTCAGACCACTCCTCCTCCAGTTCCTTTGCTGGGTCCTCCTCCTCTGACTCAGAGGCTGATGCGCTGCCCAGTGTGGGCTCCCTCTTGTCCTCTCTCTACACTTTGTCTCCAGATGATCTCATCTGGGACCACCCTTGTGACTCCCAAATGCAAATCCCCAGCCCCTGCGTTCTCCCCAGAATCCTAGACTCCAGCTGTCACTGCACATTTCCGCTAAACGTTTCTAACTGAACTTGCTGGAAGTCAATTCCTGACTTTCTCCCATATTTGTTACTTCCCCTTGTCTTTCCCATCTTAGACCATGGCAGTAGTACCTTCACTCACCTGGTTTCTCAAGCTCCCCAAGCTAGAATTTTTCTTTGCTTTTCCCTGTGCAGCCTCATCAAGTCACTCATCTAGTCCCATGGACTCCATCTCCCAACGCAGGTCACTCCAAGACACAATTGTTTCTCTCTACCGCCATTGCTACCCTCTGGTCCAGCCTCCAACATCCCTTTCCTCCAGGAACCACTCACCTCTCCCACAATCCATTCTAGCTGGTCTTTAAAACATTACCCAGAATACTCTTTCACTGAATACCTTCCAGTTGCTCCCCCATCCCACTTAGAATACAGCCCAAGCTCATCTCCTGACCCCTGAGGCCCTAAAAGATCTTATGAGTCCGTTCCCCAGGAGCTCTTCCCCTCCTTTGCTCACTGCCATCCTGCACTCCTGTCTTCCTCTCTTTCAGCACACTATTCCTGCTTGTCTCATCTTAGCATCTCTGCCTGGAGTGACCTTCGTGTGGCCAGTTCCTCCTGGCCATTCCGATCTTAGCTTCAATGTCACCAGAGAGAGAGACAGAGGCCTCTTCTGATCCCTCAAGTTAAAGCACCACCCACCGGCTCTCTGTCACCTCCCTCCACTTTAATCCTCTGTGTGGTATCTAGCACAACTGGATATCTTTCTTAGTATTTGTTCATTGCCTGCCCCAACTCCAATGTTGTCACCAGAAGAGTGAAGGTCTCTTATGTCTTGCTCCCTGCAGTATCCCCATTATCCACATGATGCCTCTTACCTGGCTCGGTAATTATTTGTTGAATGGTGGCACAGCTCTTAGTCTGTGCTCCCCAGAGCTTGAAGGGAAGCCCTACCAGTGGCTCTGCCACTCAGGCTAGCTACCCTCCCTTCTGTTACTTAGACCTAGAATATACTCTTTTTCACTTTGTGATCCCTGGAAAGTAGCATCTTCACTCATACCCCATTCTGGGATGCTGTGCTGTACCACCCCTCACTTTAAAAAGTTATCCTGCCCAGCATTTAAGGTGGGAGCCTCAACCAAGGCTGTTTGGGTTAAGCCCTTGATACTTAATGTAGCTCTCATCAGTGTCTCCACATCACCAGATTTCCAAGGCCACGACCAGCACCAGCCTAATGCCACCACTATGAGGAACCCCTTCTCCATGATCAGATATACTTCCACACTCACTGTTGAATCCAGACTCACTGTTGTCCCCCTCTTGGATATTGGGTTGGGACCAGTGCCTCTCAAACTTTCTACCATAAGGTATCAGTTGCTTCTTTCAATTCCTTGCAGGTAATACTTTTGTAAAATGCAATTTTAAAAACCAACTGCTGGAAAAATAAAATGACAAAAACCAAAAACTTATCAGAATACATGACCCGATTTTTAATATTACAAGGAAAGACATAAAAGTTCCGTCACATATCTATGACTATTTCTAAATGCTCACTCTCGATTTCATGTTCATGTCTTCATTCTGGTTACACAGTTTCTGAATCGGCGCAGGTCCTGGGACCACAGTCTGAGTAGCTGGCTGCTGCTGTCCTCCTGGCTGTGTGTCTAGTTCACGCAACACCTTGTGTTTCTTCTGCCCTGATGAGCAGATCCCTTCCTTGAGGCAACTTTTAAATAACCTTTCATAAAACAAATACTAAATAACCACAATGTTGCAGACACTGTTGGGTACTTTCTCCAAAATAATCTAATCTTCCTTTTCCTGTTCTAGGACCAGATTCTGTCCAAACTACAGAACTTCCTTCTACCTGCCACCATCCCATTTAGACTCTTTTGTCCTCGCCCCTAAATGGCTATGGTAGCTCATAACTTGTCCCCCACACCCAACCCCTCCCCTCTTCATTGGTCCTACAGACTGGGTTCAGAATATCATGTTTAGGCACATCTCTGATCATGTCCTTTCTCTACTCAATAACCTGCAATGGTAATAATCCACAGAGTGAAGTCTAACTCCTTATCGGAGCACCTAAGGGTGCCCATTGTCTGACTCCATCCTACCATTCCAACCTTACTTCACTCTAGACCTTCTTTACCCCCACATAATATTGTCAAACTGGACACTTACTATCTCACCCCATATTTGGTTTCATCCCTTCTACTACCCCTCTTCTTCCACATGGTTCTTTCCTATCCATCTGTTATGTATTGAAAGTTTATATCCCCTCAAAGTTCATGAATTGAAGCCCAAATTCCCAATGTGATGGTATTTGGAGGTGGGACCTTCAGAAAGTAATTGGATTTAGATGAAGTCACAAAGGTGGAGTCCCCATGATGGAATTAGTGCCCTTATAAAAAGACACAGGAGAGGGATTGCTCTCTTGCTCTACAAATCAAAGATATGCGAAGATGGCTGTCTGCAGGTCAAGAAGGCCACCCCCAGACACTAAATCGGGTGACACTCTGATCTCAGACTTCCCAGCCTCCAGAACTGTGAGGCATAAAAGACTATTGTTTAAGCCACCTAATCTATGGTATCTTGTTATAGCAGCCCCAAGAAGACATTATCTCTCAACGCCAAAGGCAAATGCCATCCCTGAACCTTCCCACCCTGTTTACAGTCTAGTGTGGGCTCTCTGTCCTCTGTAGTCCTATAAAAGCACTAAACTATATGACCACAAAAATTGGGTTTTCTCTCTCTAACAGGATGATAATATAACTACTTTTATTATTATAAGAATAATGTGATATACATTTTATAATATAAAAATGTATACTTTATAATGTAAAATTTAAGAATTTGATCCATTGTCTACATGCTGATTTTAACTCAAATACTCTCAATAGATTGTATCAAATTATATAAGAAAGCATGCAGTCCTTCCACTAACTCATCTTCATGCTGTTGTCATATTTTAAATCTCTCTTACCTGCAACACATGAACATGTATCCAAGGTCCCTCAAACCTGAGTATGCATCTGTCATAATGTTAATATTGTCAGGAAACTCTCTTTTCTTTTTTTGTTTGCTTATTTTTAGGAAATTCTATTTTCCTGACTTATATGGTATTGACCTTTGATAGGATCATCCTGTAATGGCAGAATGAAATTCAAATCTATTCTCCTTTTTCCCCTAACATTCTTAAGGTTGATAAACATTAATGGCTATTCCTGATTTTTTTAAAGTCTTAGATGAAACAAATTGTATTGTATTCATCAAGAAAGATCGACCTCTGGACTCTGTGTACACTTCAAGTAATTTTATTATGGGTTCAGTCTTCCTCTTGAGTAGTCTGCCTAGAGGTGAAACAGCTAAATTATGGGGGGTTTTTTTGTACACCTCTGTTAGATCAGCTTGAAAATCTAATCATTTTTGATAGGTGATGTATGTTACTGTTATTTCTACTTTACTTAAATTGTTCCCTTGATAAATTATCTTGAAAGGGTAATAACAGTTAGAAACTCTACCAATGGTACCCAAGAGTCCTCTTCAGCCCATACCTATCTGGTTCACTACCTTGATCCTGCAGTGCCCAACTTATAGGAAGAACTCAATAAATATTCATTGAATAAATGAATGAATGAATGAGAAATCAGTAAAGTATTTGTCTTATACAATAGATCAGTACTTTCACTAGCTCAAAATCAGGGATGATTTAGGAATTGTAGCCCTGTAACTCTAAATATGGACATAATTAGATTGATGTGGTTTTTGTAAAATCCCATGTTTATTCAGTTCATAGTAGGTTTCCCTAATTAATTTGTTTAAAATGGCAAGAATTGGTGGTACATAATATCAGAACTTGCAAAATGGTACTTTTTCAAGCATCACAGAGTCATATACATAAATTATCATTAGGGAAAGTTTAGAATTTAAATCCAGTAAAAAACAATATTTAAAAAATTTTAATGAGTATTCTTAAACAAATTACATTTATTGCCATTGACTGGAGCATGACATTTTTCTAAGAAAATATCTTCTAAAACATATTTATTTTTATTGTTTTCCTTGGCATTTCCAATGAAATTTCTTCCTAACTATTGTGCATTCAAGTAGTCCCTGTATAAGGTCAAAACGATAGAATGAGAAGTTCAGCATGGATTGCAGAGTGAACAATTTATTTATAGGACTTTAGTATCTAGACATCTGGAAACATATAATTAGACATTACTCATAAAAATTCAGGTTATAGATTATAATGATTAACTCCCAGTAGCAGAACATATGTCATGTTACCCAGTTAGATTCTGAGGTCTCTGAGGCCAAGAATAATATTTTGTCATGTATGTGTCCTCCAGAAGAGGGCTCAACACTCAGTAAGAGATTAAGAACAAATAAACACAGAAACATCAACTGGGTATAAAAGCAGCCAATGGAATGGAAGAAAATATTGGTAAATCATATATCTAATAAGGGGTTAATATCCATAATATATAAAGAACTCCTACAACTCAACAACTAAAAAAAAAACAAAAACAAAACAAATAATCCAATTTAAAAATGAGCAAAGGACTTAAATCAACATTTCTCCAAAGAAGACATACAAATGGCCAAAAAGCATAAGAAAAGCTGCTCAATATCATTAATCATTAGGGAAACGCAAATCAGAACCACGATGAGACATTATTTCACATCCATTAGGATGGCCAATATCAAAACACACACACACACACACACACACACACACACACACAAAGTAACAAGTATTGGCAAGTGGCAAGTACGTGGAGAAATTGGAACTCTTATACACTGTGAGAATGTAAAGTGGTGCCACTTCTATGAAATGGTGCCACTGCAATGAAAAACTCCAAGAAAAAAAAAAAACTCCAAGAAATAAAAATAGAGTCACCATACGATCCAGCAATCCCACTTCTGGGTACATATCCCAAAAAATTGAAAAGAGGATCTTGAAGATACATTTTCACTCTCATGTTCATTGCAGCTTTATTCACAACTGCCATGGGATGGAAGCAAGCTAAATGTCCATCAACGGATACATGCATAAAGTAAATGTGGTATATACATACGGTGGACTATTATTCAGACTAAAAAAGGTAAGAAATCCTCTCACACGGTGGTACAACGTGGATGAACCTTGAAGACATTATGTTAAGTGAATCAAGCCTGTCATAAAAAGACAAATACTACATGATTCCATTTATATGAGGCATCCAAAAGAATCAAACTCTTAGAAACAAAAAGTATAAAGGTGGTTGCCAGGGTCAGTGTGGAAGGGAAAAAGGGGTGTTTAATGGATTCAGTTTCAGTTTCAAGATGATAAAATTCTAGATGTCTGCTGCATGACAATGTGCATACAAATAACACTACTGTACACATAAAAATGGTTAAGATGGTAAATTTCATGTCATGTGGTTTGGCCATTAAAGATAAGAATAAACGAATGTATACTTGTATGTGTTTGCGCCTCAGTCAAGAAATAGGCAAAATATTTGTGAGGTATTTCTCCACGTGGCTACTGGAGTTTAACTTCCTAAGAATACTTTTTTTAGAAACATAATTAAGAATTAATGTGCTTGAAAAATGTACAGTGAATGCTCACTGGCCTGAACTCAAACTAATGAGTTTGAGAAAGCTAAGCTAAAACCTGGTGGTGGTATTCTCACATTCTGCATTCTACTTTTATGAGAAATGGCAATTAAATAATAAATCAGCTCTTGCATTAGATAACCTTAGAACTATATGAGCAGCCAACTCAATTTCCTATATCATCTGCATCTACAGCAGTGTTTGGCAAAAATAGACTTCTATTATGATGACCCTGAGACGTTGAAGATCTTGAAAGGAAAATTATGCAAAGAGACGTCCATTTTCTTACACATTACTTGGAAATGTATCATCTCTATCCCACATAAACCAAATATTCCTTTAATATAAATGCTCATTTCTCCAAGCCCTCTGTATAAAAAATAAGCATACGGGATGATCTTTTATTTTCATAATTTTGTCCTCTGGTTAAAAATAAATGCATCCTTCGACATCTTTTGTTTACTACTGATCTTAGAAATGTCTGTTTTTGATCACACCACCCGGTTCCATTTGGAATACTGTATATCAGTTATACTCATTACTAGTTGGTCTTCCCTTTTGTTTTGACATCTGTTAGAAGCAGCAGCTTAAGAAAGAGCCTCACTATCAATTTTTCAACAAGAGCTTTCTGACTTGATAAAGGATAATCTAAATTATGTCTTCATCAACTGTACCTATTAGTTCAAGCATCATCCTGTTCCTTGGCAGCCATTCTGTTAGTTTACCATATTCTGTCCACCTTATTTAATGACTCATGATATATGTGACATGCACATATTGTCCTATCTTACACAGGTAACTTCCCATGTTGATTTTATTTAGGCTTGCTACCAACTCTCTAGGTATCCTCCTTAATGTTTCTTGGTTTTCAATTCAAAAATTCTTCAGACGTTTTAAAATTAATAAAATGAATCAAAACGTAAATTGGAAATCGGTTCTAAATGAAACAAATGGATGACCCAGCGTCACACGAGTGGATCCATTTTAGTGATTAGATATCCCTACTACAAGACTCGAAAAGGCAGAAACCCCTTTGTAACTTGAGACAACACAATGAATGTCTTGTGGGGAAGAAAGTGGGTCAAAACTAGAAATTCACAGTCATTTTTGTTAAGATCTGAAAATAATATTCAACTGGGAAAAGATAAATAAAACCATACACATGCAAAACACAAAACAAGCAACTACTTGTTTTTCACAAACATTTCATTAAGTGATCATTTTAGAAGATAAATCTCTGGCTACTCTATAGACTAGTGTCTACTCCTCTATCTTTCTAAGAAATCTACCAGGATTCAGCAGTTCTTGTGAAAGCGTCATCAACTGTTGCCCTTGAGGTGTTTTCTTTTTTTGTCATATACTGCTTGCCCATGACAGGGTAATAAATATTATTCCCTGCTAAGAAATAAATGAGGAAGAATTTGCCATATGTTTTCCTTGCTTGAACTGATACATTATTCTAAACCCTTGAGAATGAAAGAAATAACAATTATCTCAGCATTGGAATCATCTTGGATTTCCTGTGTCCTACTGCCAAAACAATTTTGAATACCACAGGGAGAAGAATGTGACACATCCCATTAACTGATTTTTAAAAATTACCTGGCACCTCCTTTTTCATCAAAATCTTGGATACTATTAGATCCTAATATAATTGCTTTACAGAAAGTGAGTTATCAATGAGATGCCCAATTGTCATGTACAAAATGCAGCAATCCAATTCTACAAGCTTATAAAAATTGGGGGGTGGGATGCTGAGGAGCTATACTGAGGAAAGTAAAATGATGCAGGACAACATCAGGCAGATTACACTAAGGTAACACTACATTTTCATTCTACGCTTCTTGAGAATAAGTTCCTACAATTAATTATTAATCAGTACTTTTCTTTTTACCTATCCCTGGGTAGATATAGATAGCATATGTGTTTGCATTTCTTCCTCTGGGTTGGCAGGTAGCTATTGTTACAGACTGCCACCAGTGGCAAGCAAATCATGGGCTTACGTTGCTCATAGTCTAACTAATGATCTCCATCTCACTGCACCATCCTCAGACTGTCAGCACTGCCCCTTTGGCCCAATGGGATGCTAAGAGCTAACTCACAGTGGTGCAATGTCCCATTCTGTCACTGAAGAGACTACTGGCCAGCTCACAGCAATAGAATGCTGCCAACCATAAATCTGCATGCCAAAAGTTGGAGGGATATTTTTTTATATTGGCTCTAAACTTCCAGATTTGCAACCTCACTTTCTGCTAACAGCTAACTTGCTGCATGCCAGAAGCAAATGAAAAAAAGCAACTGAAACCCAGAGGACAGTAAATTGATAGGGCAACGCAGGTAGAGGCTACAGAAATATTAAGGAAAAATGAAGAGTAAAAGAAGAAGAAAAAGAAGGGTGATAAAATGATCATAAGTTTTGAGAAAATGGACAATGCTTATGATTTGGCCCCAGTGGCCCAGCCTGATAACTATTACTGGCTAGATCCATCATACTTGGAGGGTTCAAACTAGAGGGGAGCCACAGCTAAATGCTGGCACAAGATCTCCAAAATTCCAGTTTCCTCCCACACTGTTGCTTGTAGAGCCCAGTCACTCAGCAGCCACTACCAATGGCCTCCTGTTGACATAATCAAGGCGCAGAAGCCAACCTCATCAGCATGCTAATGAAATTATTCCATTGAGATTTCTATATTTAATCTTTTTTTCAGTCTCCGTACCAAAGATGCTCCCTCTCAAAAGAAATCTTTTCGGGATCCCTGGGTGGCGCAGTGGTTTGGCGCCTGCCTTTGGCCCAAGGTGCGATCCTGGAGACCCGGGATCATATCCCACGTTGGGCTCCTGGTGCATGGAGCCTGCTTCTCCCTCTGCATGTGTCTCTGCCTCTCTCTCTCTCTCTCTCTCTCTCTGTGTGTGTGTGTGTGTGTGTGTGTGTGTGTGTGTGTGACTATCATAAATAAATAAAAATTTATTTAAAAAAAAGAAATCTTTTCTTCTCTCCCTTGAAGGATAAGGAAAGACCATTAACTCAATACAAAATACTACGTTGAAAATTCTCAAGAATTCTGAAAGACAACTAAACAAACGTTTTAGTTGAAGTGGGAAGGCTACTACCCTAGATAGGTTCCCATTCACAGATGCGCCTGTGATGACATGTCATTGACCCAATCTTTCCATCTAAAATCTTCCTCTAAAAATTGGGACTAGTACAGCTAATGTCACGCAGATCACTGAAGGCTTAGTAAAACACAAAGTTCTACTCTTGATGTACTAGGACTTCATTTGCTTGCGATGCTCCCACAGACCCACCTCAGGCAACAAAAATCCACTGAATGCATGAATTCATGCAGAGCTTTATACTCGCCCAAGTATTTTCTTTAGTATTATCTCATGACAAGAGCAGGAAGACAGGTATTATAAAACACATTTTACAAATGCAGAAACCGAGACCCAGGGAGATGCGCAGCTCTGCCCGGGAGCCACGTGGCTAGTTACTGGCTGCTGAGAGATGATGACAACCAAGTCTCCTCGGTGATCTTTTTATTCCGGACTCTAAGACTCATTAAATACCAAGAAACAATCTGCACGGAATCAAGAATAACTTAGAATCAAGGAAAGAAAAATGAACGCTTGCACCAGGTTTTTTTTTTCCTTCCAGTTTGATGACGGACAGTGATATTTAACATACTCTGCTTAAAAATCTAAACATCCAATGCCAAGATATTTACAATTAAAAAAAAAAAAAAAAAAAAAAAACACCGAGAGGTGTTCATGAGGATTAGGAAACCCACACACTATGCACCAAGCCAGCATCTTCTTGATTTGCTCTGGTCGCTTTTAAAGTGTAATATTCTGGAAGGTGTTGTCCTAACCTACAACTTGGAGGAAAGTAGAGGCTTGACTTCCTATTAGCAACTCATAATCTCCTCCAACGTGAATTTCTTGTGGTGTCCTAGTACATGGAAACCTACTGAAAGCTCACATACACGTCAAGTCTTCACTAGGCGTCTCCAATGGTTTGGGATTTGTTATACCTGATTTAAACCATGCTCCAAGCTTCCACTTCTGTACATATTTTTTGCTCCCACTACAGCTTGCAGCCGCGCGGAGTCCTATGCAGAGCCCCACGGGGGACTCGGCTACGCAGAGCACCGCCGCGCACAAACCTGTATGACCAGGGCGACCTTAAGAGTCCCCCGCACGGATGCATCCAGAAGGCACACACGCACTCGAATAGAAACACGCAAAACCAATTACCCGATTTTTCCTTTTTTTTTTTTTTTTTTTTTTTTTTAAAGCGTCAGCTCTTCGACCATTTCAAGTTACTTAAGTAGAAAAAGTGCCTTTCGCCCAACAGTTGCGCCAGGGCCCGCGTCTACGCGTCAACCCGGGTTCCCCTCCTAAAACGCCTCGTCCTTGGTGCGTCCACTGCGCAGCTCCCAGCGCGGTCTGCGCTCGCCTCCCCGGGCTCCGGGCCGCCCCCGCGCGCACCTTCCTCGCAGGCTCCTCGCGCCCCGCCTGGGTCCCCCCGGCCTCCAGCTCCGCGCTCCCGGGTCCCCGCGTGCGCGCGGGCGAGCGGCCACTGGAGGGGCGGACGGCGAGCAGCGGGGCCCCCGCCGCGACCTCGTGCCCCCGCCCCCGCGTGGAGGCTGGAGACCTCGGGCCCGGGGCGGGCGACCGCGCCTTCCCGCCTGCGCCCGGGCCCCCTGGGGGGGGTCCCTCCATCCCTCCCTCCATCCCTCCCTCCATCCCTCCCTCCATCCCTCCCTCCATCCCTCCCGCCCTCCGCGGTCCCCGGGGCGCAGAGCCGGGGTCGAGCGGGTAACGGGATGTGCACGCGCGGGGACGCGGCGCGAGTGCGGACCCGCCTCTCCGCGAACTCCCGCCCCGGACCCGCCGGCGCCGGCCGCCCGCGCGCCCCAGGGCTCCGCGCTCCGCTCCGGGACGAGCTGCCACGGCCTCCCCGCGGGCTCCGGGCGCACCGTCGCCGGGCGCCCTGCGAGTCCGTCCCGAGGGGCCTGGGGGCCGGGGGGGGGGAGCCCCAGCCCGCGCCCCGCGCCCCGCGCCCCGCGCCCCGCGCCCCGCTCACCTGTTCAGCACTTTGCGGATCCGCTGGCGGACGCCGGCCCGGGAGGAGGCGGACAGGCTGCCGCCGCCGCCGCCCTCGGCCGGCAGGTTCTCGATGGTGCTCACCACATGGTTCGGCGGGGCCGGCGGCGGCGGCTGCAGCGGCTGCGGCGGCGGCTCGGCGGGGATCATCGCGGCGGAGGCGGCGGCGGCGGCGGCGGCGGCGGCGGCGATCAGAACGCAGCCGGGCGCATCGTGCGCCGGCTCGGAGCCCGGGAACGCGCAGGGGACCCGGCCGGGCGGCCGCGGCCCGGGGAGGCGGCGCTGCCTGCGAGGCGGCGAGGCGGGGGGCGGGGGGCGGGGGGGCACCGGGGACCCGCCGCTGCGGCCGCCGCCGCCCAGCCCGCCGCTCACTCCGCTCCCGTCCGGGTGCGCGCCCCTGTCTCGGCCGCCGCCGCCCCGGCTCCTCCCGAGCCGCGTCCCCAAGTCCGGGCGCGCCCGCCAAGTGGCCGGGGAGGGGGTCGGCTCAGCCCACCCGCGCGGAGACCGCGGCTGGGGCTCCGGGCTTCGCGTCCCTCCCTCGGCGCCCCGGTCCCCGCACGCCCGGGCAGCTGCCGTCTGTGTCTCCCGGAGTGAGAGACCGAGAGTGAACCCGGAGAGCCGGGCGGGGGCGCCGCGGCGGCGGGAAGGGGGGCCGGGGCGGGGACACGCGCGCTCCGTCCTCGCCAGAGGGCGCTCGCGAGGCGCCTCTCGGCCGCGACCCTCCCCGCAGGTGCGCCCGAGGCCCTAGCGCGCGGTTGCGGAGCTTGCTTCGTTCGTTCGTCCGTTCGTTCATTCATTCATTCATTCATTCGTTGATTCGTTGCTGCCGTGAGGCTTGGGGGGAGCCCCTCCCTCTCTGGTTTGCGGCGGCCCCGCGCTCCCGCCGCCCCGCGGAACCTTAGCACCCGCTTCCCGGGACAGCGCCAGGGCCCCGCCCGCCCCGAGTTAAACACCCGGGCTCGAGTACCCTAACTTACTACCCCAACGCTCACCGCAACGGGCCCGGAGGAAGTGGGAGGAGAAACAACTTCGCACCAAGAATTCATTCTAGAAACTGGAGAGGAAGCACGCCAGGCCACAGCGCATCGGCTCGGCTCGGTGTTTGCAGCGCCCTGAAGGGAACGCAGGCAGATGCGCCTTCCAGCTGCGCCTCTGAAACTTGCCGGCAGACCCTCCCGCGGCGACCTGGTACTTAAGGCGCTGAGACACAGTCTCCTTTGTGCACGGAGGCCACGCGCGCCTTTCTCGCCCGTGGTGGTGTAAGAGTTAAAGGAGGCAAACCACCCAGCAGGGGGCCCTGATGGCTTCTTCACTGGGGCTCCGACCAGAGCAGCTCCACTCCCCAAAGGGAGACAAACCCCTGAGAATCTGGCACAGAAAACTTAGACCTAACACAAGACCGTATTTCTCTCGAAGGAAACTGATTTCCTGGCTCGGGCATCTCCGACGCCCATTGCTCCAGATTCCAGTTAAATAACTGACTCTTAAGAGAGTTGTATTTTCTTTTTTTCACATTTTCTTTTACCTAGATTGCCTGGATAGGGATCCGACTGTGAAAAATGACAGGCATTTTTTATTTATTTTTTTCTCTCCATGTTGGTGCAGCGTGTAGAATTACTTGCCCTGAACGTGGTTAAAAGGTAAGCATGCTAAATAAATAAATAAATAAATAAATAAATAAATAAATAAATAAATAAATAAATAAGCATGCTTACAGGAAGGCCTGCTAAGACCGCCACTGAGTCCAAATGCACAAATAAAAAAATACTGGTGATTTGCCAAGGAGAATGGGGTTGGGGGAAAAAATAACATTCCAGAAAGGAATGCGCTATGTGTGATTAACAAAAGGGAGAGGAGAGGATGACAAGATGAGATTCATTGTTTGGTTAAGAAGATGCCATCCCTTTAACAATATTGGGGCACCCTTTCTTTGACTATTAAAAATTTGAAGAAACAGCTGTCCAAAGAAACCCTCCCATCTATATTTCAATTTACAGAAAACCCGGTTAGTACCTGAAATAGCCCTGAGGTCTTTTTCTTTCTACAAAACTTAACCCAAATTAGAACATTTCCCCATTTATAATTAATATGCTGTTCTGTGCTTTCTCAAGAACCTTTCGCTCTGAGATTTTTCCGCCTCAGATTTGTACAAGACACCCTGAAGAATTGTTGCAAACAGGACCAAAGCTTGTCACCTCGTGGGCATTAAAATTCTAATAGATCACAATGAGTCTACCCTTGGGGGACCCACAAAATGTAGGAGATATTAACAAAATGCACTTCATCTCAACCTGGCAGTAAATCACGGTGGGAATCTCTCTGTTAAAACATTTGTGGTCATTTCATGTGTCTTCCTTGTAATGACTGGAAGGGTCCTCTTCCTTCACATTTGGCTTGTTTCCTTTTGAAAGTTTTTTGGCACATCACAACTCAGTGCTGTGTCTGCACTACAGGGTCTGCGTTTGTGTCTGGTCATTTCTCCGGATGGACCACTGAACCCAAATTTTCTAAATCTCCCCTGAGTCGGGAAGGAAGAAGGCCGGGATGGGAGAGGAACAAGATGAGAGATGTAAAATTTCTGTCCTGCTGTTAAGAAAAGACCTAATGCAGTCGCAAGCCTTATGTTTTCATTATTCTTTCTGGTAAAGGGGAGCATCGGATTTATATAGCCTCAGATCCATTCTTACCCTCCAGTTCCATGCTTCATGCTCATCTCCTAAGAAGCAGCAAAATAGCATTTGAGAGATAAGGAAACAGGTGTTAAAAGTGCACATGTGTCACCGTGGTGAGTCTGACATGGAATGAAACAAAAGAGATGTGGGGAAGGCCTATTTCCCTTCTCTCTGCTGCCTCTTTGGCCTCAAAATCCATTTTCCATGAGCTTGGGAAAAAATAAAAGGGGATGAAAGGCAATAGACTGTGGATCTCTATGTATTTTCATAGCCGGGGCGTGTGGATTCCAAGATCACATTGCTCAGTTCACCCCTCTTTGACCAGGTATAGTTAATGATGCCACACCATGGCAAAATTTCGATCCCACCCTTACTATTACATCATCTGATTTTCACTTAACCCAGTGCTAGCTTTGTTGGATTCCTTTAGGAGGTAGAAATTGACTCTCAGCTCCACCTTCTTTAATGGTGCTCATTTTGAAGACATTTCCACTCATGTAGGGAAGAGTAGGATCTAGCCTGTGTTTCAGTCCTCAGAGTCACCAGGCATTTTGACTCCTCTGTTTCACATAGACTGTACTGGTGTGTTGTATTGGATAAAAGCTTCACAGTCATGCTCCTGAAGTGACTGATGATTCTCTCCAAATTGCTGAATAGTCGCCTGGAATTGCTTGTGTTGCTCCAAGTGCCCAGTGACCCATCTGCTCTACCTGTGCCATTCTCTTACTCTTTTTCTTTCTCTCTTAAATCTTGCTGAATCTACTCAAAACACACTACTAAACACATGGCAGCTAGAATGATAGAGCATCAGAGTTTTGATTTACGTGATTGAATTCACACAGGAGAGAAGAAAACAAAGCTGGTGGGAAACTTACAGAAGGAAAGGGAAAGGAGTAGAATGGGTAGGTCTTTACATTTAGATCCAAGCAATGGATAAAATAATTGGTAGATCAAACTGGCAGAACTTCAGCAAGGCTCCTCATTGTTAAAGACAGTCTGTAGAGGGTATTGGTGGATATAAGAAAGATGCACAGAGCAAGGAAACAGACAATGAGCAACAGGCTTCAAAGACTGTTCACACTGACTCTTTCTTTTGTGTTTGGGAAACAGTTCTTTGGGGGAAACTCTGAACACTGCTTGCAGGTTTATAAATAACCTTTCCTGATAAGAGACATGGAGTGCTCAGAGAAGGAGATTGGTGTTATTAGTTGGGAATAAGGGCTAATTTTCCAGGGTCAGACTACATTATGATAGGTTAAAAATTTCTAAGTATTATTTGCCAAGTATTCCATTTCTGAAAGCATAAGATGGCCTATCTCCCATAGTGACATGATAAGTGCCCGACAACAAAAATCTTGCCATATTTGGCAATGGCATGATCCAGTAGTACCAGTTTCTTCATGGTCATCCTAATATCTCAGGACATTAGCCAAAAAAATATGTAAATGATAGTCAGGTTAGGCTGCTATAACAAAATGCCACAGACTCAACACACATTTATTTCTTAGTTCTGGAGGCCAGGAAATCCAAAATCAAGGCACCAACAGATTCAGTGTCTGGTGAGAGCCTACTTCCTGGTTTGCAAAGGTTTGGCCACCTTCTTGCTGTATCCTCACATGGTGGAGAAAGATCATCTCTCTCATGTCTCCTATAAGGGTACTAATACAATTCATGGGGGCTTTATCTAATTATCTAATCATTATCTAATTATCTAATTATCTCCCAAAGACCCACCCTTGAATACTATCACACTGGGGATTAGGGTTTCAATATATAAATTGGTGGAGAGGGAGGAGGGGACAGAGACATTCATTTCATAGGAATGCCCCAGAAACATTCACTGTTTTAACTTTTTTGGCAATATATAGGATAATTTATTATTTTGGTTTGTTGGAGTATTACTACATAAAATTTTTTTAAGGATTTTATTTATTTATTCATAGGAGACAGAGAGAGAGAGAGAGAGAGGCAGAGGGAGAAGCAGGCTCCATGCAGGCAGCCCGATGTGGGATTCGATCCCGGGAGTCCGGGATCAGGCCCTGGGCTGAAGGCAGACGCTCAACCGCTGAGCCACCCAGGCATCTCTACTATGTAAAATTTATATGTGGTTTTAAGAAAATATTATAGAGAAGTTTCATTGCAACTTTAAATTCCACATTAAGAAGAGACAGAGCCAATGACACCCCCCCAACAATAATTTCTTTAGAAGGCTGATGTAAAAAAAAACACAGAAAATATTCTTAACTGTTAAGATATGAATTAGATTCTAAATGCATTCTCTATCATATAAGACATGGAGAAAAAAGAACAAAGAAAATTCTTAAGTTTACCATTTGCAAGAGGAGTTTATGTGACTTCAATAATCTCTTATCTAGGCATTTAGTAGTATAAATTCAAAATTTGTGTAGGAATTATGAAAAGAAATAATATTTCTTAGAGGGAGTACAAGGTTTATTCAAACATTTAAAATAATTTAAAATAATCAGTTACAAACACTATTTTAAATATAGATACCAATTCTCTCTGAATAGGGCAGCAAAATCCTTATATAAACCTCATTTATCATTTTTAACTGATGACACCAATAACCTCTCCCTCTAAACATTTTAATTCACAAAAATATTAATGCAAAGTTTTGATAAAATTGTAGTGATTCGTGTGGAATTTATATACTGACTCGCCAGTGACTACCTGGGAAGAAACTATGTTAGAGTAGAAATTGAAGCCAAAGAAATCTCGGTTCCAAATCCAGCTCCATTGACTTAGCTGGGTTAATTTTAGTTCTTAAAACTTTCTAAGCATCAGTTTCCTAATCAATAAAAATGAGGATAATAATGTATACTTTGCAGGACGCACATAGACTAGCAATAATGCATATAAAGAATCTGGCATAAAACGTATTCAAAAAAACAATTGATCTGGATTTGAATACGATGGAGTGGATGGCATTAGAATTAACTGTCCCCACGAATAATTCTAAAAGCTGTATTAAATATTAGACAATGTAAGGTCATGATCCTCTAGAGAAAAGAAACATAAAAGAAATGAAACATATTAGCACCTTAGATGAGCCCCATATTCATCTCAGCTTCACCTTGAGGGCATGTCCATGTTCAGAGAAATAGTACCCAATCAGAGAGTGGTAGAGGAGACAGATCCTAGAGTTTAGAACTGCAAAGACCACTGGGATTTTCTGGAGAGGGTTTTAGAAAGGAGGGACCTAGGAGAAGGAGCCTAAAAAACGTCGTGTGAAAATTGCACTCAGAGCCAACTCTTGAAAAATACGTGTGCACAGCACAGTTCTGGGAGGCCCAGCAAAGAAAGCTGTAGAGCAGGACAGAGATTTTAGATGGAGCACTGTTGGGAGGGCAGAGGTTGGGATTTATGCCCAGTGATTACAGAGAGTATTTGGTGAACTCCCAAGGCTTCAGGTGAAGACTCAAAGGCCATACCCTAAGTATAAGGACCATGTCATAGCAGTAAGAGCTAAGTAACAATGATAGATCTTCCCTAAGAGAGCCAAAAATCAAACCTCAACATGAAAGAGGCGATGTTTGCCTTCCTGATTAAAATTTAATGTTCTGTTGAGAAAAATATCATCATCCAAGATCTGTATTGCCTATACTCACAACATTCAACAAGTAACCAAAAATTACTACATATACAAAGAAGCAGGAAAAAAAGTTACTAATAATCCATAGCAGGGGTTAGAAATGTTCTCTGTTAAAAGAGCAAGCAATAAATATTGTAGGCTTTGTAGGCCATATGGTCTCTGTTGCAACTACTCTGCTGTTGCAGTGTGAACGCAGCCACTGACAATAGGTAAATGAATGAATATGGCTGTGTTTCTATAAAACTTTAGACCTAAGCACTGAAATTTAAGTTTCATATAATTTTCACATGCCAAGAAATATTCCTTTTTTCATCCAATTAAAAATGTAAGACCTATTCTAGGCTTGGGGATATATAAAAAGAGACAAATATTAGTCATAAACATAGGTGCAAAAATCCTCAACAGAATATTAGAAAAGCAACTCCAACAACATACAAAAAAAAAAAAAAAAAAAAAGATTATATGCCATGACCAAGTAGGATTTATCCTAGGAACACAAGGCTGGCTTCACATCTGAAAATCAATTAATGTCATAGACCATATTAATCAAATAAAGAACACATTTTCATGAGCATTTGACAAAATCCAATACCCATGCACAATAAAAATCTTTTAAAAATGAGTTATAGAAGGGAATTTCCTGAATCTGAAAGAACACCTAAAAATAACTACAGTAAAAACCGTATTTAATATTTAAAGACCAAATGCCCCCAAGTTCAGGAATAAGCCAAGAATATCTGTTCTCACCATTTTTACTCAATGTTGTATTAGAGGATCTAGTCAATTCAATGAGCAAGAAAAGGTATTTAAAGGCATCCAGATAGGAAAGAAAAAAGTAAATCTATCTCTATTCACAGACGGCATGATCTTATATGTAGAATATCTTAAGGAATCTATTAAAAATCACTATTACAACTAACACACAAATGACACACAAATATAGCAAGGTTGCTGAATATCAGATCGCTATACATAAATTAATTGTATTTCTATACACTAGTCATGAACAGTCTGAAAATGAAATTAAATAATTCCATTAAAATAAATCAAAAAATAAATAAAATACTTAGGGAATAGATCCAACAAAAGTAGTACAAGATGTATACCTGAAAAATGGTAAAAGATTATTGAAATAAATTGAAGAAGATCTAAGGAACTGGAAAGCCATCCCATGTTCATGAATCAGGAGACATAATATGGTTAAGACAGCAGTACTCCTCAAATTTATCTACAGATTTAATATAATCCCTATAAAAATCAATCCAGGCTTTTTTTTTTACAAGAACTGACAAGCTGATCTACAAATTTATTATGGAAATACAAAATATCTTACTTTCATAGTCTAAACAATTTTGAAGAATGAACTTGGAGGATTTTCACTTCCCACTTTCAAATTTACTATCACACTACAGTTATCAAGACAGTATGATACTGGCTTAAGGAAAGACACAGAAATCAATGAAACAGAACTGAGAGTCCAGAAATAAGTCCTTATATTTATGATCAATTGAGTGATTTGCCCAGAAAATTCACTGGGGAGAATCTTTCCTGTAAATGGTGCTGGGACAATTGGATATCCATATGCAAAAGATGAACGTAGACTTTTGCCTCACACCATACACAAAAATTAACTCAAGGTGGATGACATTTTTTTTAAAGATTTTATTTATTTATTATTTATTTGAGAGACGGAGAACTTGAGCTGGGAGAGGGGCAGAGGGAAAAAGAATCCTCAGCAGACTCCTCATGAGTGCAGAGCTAGATGCAGAGCTCCATCTCATGATCCTGAAATCATGATCTAAGTCAAAATCAAGAGACAGGTGCCCAATTGACTGTGCCATCCAGACACACCTGGATGACATATTTAAATGGGCAATCTAAGGGCACCCCGGTGGCTCAGCCAGTTAAGTGCCTACCTTCAGATTGGGTCATGATCCTAGGGTCCTGGGATAGAGCCCCATGTCGGGCTTCGTGCCCCTCACGTCCTGCTCCTCAGGGAGCTTGCTTTTCCTTCTCCCTCTGACGCTCTCCCTGCTTGTGGTTTCTCTCCCTCTCTCTCAAATAAATAAATAAAATATTAATTAATTAAATGCATAATCAAAAACAATACAACTTTTATATCAACACATAGGATAAAATCTTTGAGACTTTGAATTAAGCAGTTTTTTGATATGACACTAAAAGCATGGTCCATAAACAAAAAAGTTGAAGTAAACTTCATCAAAATTCAAAACTGCTTTAAAATATATCATTAAGACATGAAAATATGGAGGTGCCTGAGTGGCTCAATTGATTGTCAGACTCTTGATTTCAGCTCAGGTCATGATCTCAGGATCACAAGATTAAGTCCCACAACAGGCTCTGTGCTTGACACAGAGTCTGCCTGAGATTCTTTCTCCCTCTCTCTTCCTCCCCTTCTGCTGCTCCTCCCATTCCCATTCCCTCTCTCTAAAATAAATAAATAAATAAATAAATAAATAAATAAATAAATAAATAAATAAAATTTTTTAAAAAAAGAAATGGAAATACAAGCAACAGATCAGGAGGAAAATATTTGTAAAACACACATCTGATGAAGGATATACAGATAAACAGTTGCAGAGTATATAAAGGATTGTTACAACTCAATAGGAAGCAAGCAAACCATTCAAAAATAAGCAAAAGATTTGAATAAACATTTCACCAAAGAAGATGTATGAATAGCTAATAAGCATGTAAACATCATTAGTCAGTAGGAAACTGTAAATTAAAACCACAATGAGATATCATTTCACACCCACTAGGATGGCTATAATAAAAAAGACAATTACTAATGTTGGCAAGATGTGAAGAACAGAAACACTGATACATTGTTGCTAGGAATATAAAATGGTGAACCACTTTGGAAAACAGTTGGAAATTTCTTAAAAAGTTAAACATAAAGTTACCACTTGACCTAGATATTCCACTTCCCGGTATCTACCCGAGAGAAATGCATATGTTATATACCCACACAGAGACTTGCATATAAATGTTTCTAGAATCATTATTCATAATAGCCCCAAATTGGAAAAAACCTAAAAGTCAATCAACTGATCAATGGATAGACAAAAATGTGCTATAAGAAAAATATTACTCACCAGGAAAAAGGAATCAACGACTGATACACACAAGCTGAGATGGATGAACCTCAAATATTCTGCTAAGTGAAGGAAGGCAGACACAAGGAGCACAGAACATTTGATTCTACTTATATCAAATGTTCAGAACAGGCAAATCTACGGAGATAGAATATAAAGTAGTGGTTACCTGGGACAAGTTTGGGAGGATTAATAGCAAATAGTAGGCTGCTCTCCCAAGATGGTGGCTGCTCTGGGTGGAGTACTGAAGCACTGGGAGCCACGCATCCTGAGGGAGTGACAGGAGCCTCAGCTGCTTGGTGAATGGTAGCCTTCCACTACTAGTCTGAAATGCTGGCTTTAAAACGTTTCTCGGGATCCCTGGGTGGCGCAGCGGTTTAGCGCCTGCCTTTGGCCCAGGGCGTGATCCTGGAGACCCAGGATCGAATCCCAGGTCGGGCTCCTGGTGCATGGAGCCTGCTTCTCTCTCTGCCTATGTCTCTGCCTCTCTCTCTCTCTCTCTCTCTCTCTCTCTCTCTCTCTCTGTGACTATCATAAATAAATAATTAAAAAAAAAAAAAACGTTTCTCTTCCAGTGGAAAGCCCAACCATGCAGACATCTTCTTGCTCATAAATTTACAGTATGTTTTTTTTAATAAATTAATTTTTTATTGGTGTTCAATTTACCAACATACAGAATAACACCCAGTGCTCATCCCGTCAAGTGCCCCCCTCAGTGCCCGTCACCCATTCATCCCCACCCCCCACCCTCCTCCCCTTCCACCACCCCTTGTTCGTTTCCCAGAGTTAGAGGAGTCTCTCATGGTCTGTCACCCTCACTGATACTTCCCACTCATTTTCTCTCCTTTCCCCTTTATTCCCTTTCACTATTATTTATATTCCCCAAATGAATGAGAACATACACTGTTTGTCCTTATCCCATTGACTTACTTCACTCAGCATAATACCCTCCAGTTCCATCCACGTTGAAGCAAATGGTGGGTATTTGTTGTTTCTAATGGCTGAGTAATATTCCATTGTATACATAGACCACATCTTCTTTATCATTCATCTTTCGATGGACACCGAGGCTCCTTCCACAGATTGGCTATTGTGGACATTGCTGCTGGAAACATCGGGGTGCAGGTGTCCCGGCGTTTCATTGCATCTGAATCTTTGGGGTAAATCCCCAAGAGTGCAATTGCTGGGTCGTAAGGCAAGTCTATTTTTAACTCTTGAGGAACCTCCACACAGTTTTCCAGAGTGTCTGCACCAGTTCATATTCCCACCAACAGTGCAGGAGGGTTCCCTTTTCTCCGCATCCTCTCCAACATTTGTGGTTTCCTGCCTTGTTAACTTTCCCCATTCTCACTGGTGTGAGGTGGGATCTCATCGTGGTTTTGATTTGTATTTCCCTGATGACAAGTGATGCAGAGCATTTTCTGATGTGCGTGTTGGCCATGTCTATGTCTTCCTCTGTGAGATTTCTCTTCATGTCTTTTGCCCATTTCATGATTGGCTTGTTTGTTTCTTTAGTGTTGAGTTTAATAAGTTCTTTATAGGTCTTGGAAACTAGCCCTTTATCTGATAGGTCATTTGCAAATATCTTCTCCCATTCTGTAGGTTGTCTTTTAGTTTTGTTGACTGTATCCTTTGCTGTGCAAAAGCTTTTTATCTTGATGAAGTGCCAATAGTTCATTTTTGCTTTTGTTTCTTTTGCCTTTGTGGATGTATTTTGCAAGAAGTTACTATGGCCAAGTTCAAAAAAGGTGTTGCCTGTGTTCTCCTCTAGGATTTTAATGGAATCTTGTCTCACATTTAGATCTTTCATCCATTTTGAGTTCATCTTTGTGTATGGTGAAAGAGAGTGGTCTAGTTTCATTCTTCTGCATGTGCATGTCAAATTTTCCCAGCACCATTTATTGAAGAGACTGTCTTTCTTCCAATGGATAGTCTTTCCTCCTTTATCGAATATTAGTTGGCCATAAAGTTGAGGGTCCACTTCTGGGTTCTCTATTCTGTTCCATTGATCTATGTGTCTGTTTTTGTGCCAGTACCACACTGTCTTGATGACCACAGCTTTGTAGTACAACCTGAAATCTGGCATTGTGATGCCCCCAGATATGGTTTTCTTTTTTAAAATTCCCCTGGCTATTCGGGGTCTTTTCTGATTCCACACAAATCTTAAAATAATTTGTTCCAACTCTCTGAAGAAAGTCCATGGTATTTTGATAGGGATTGCATTAAACGTGTAAATTGCCCTGGGTAACGTTGACATTTTCACAATATTAATTCTGCCAATCCATGAGCATGGATATTTTTCCATCTCTTTGTGTCTTCCTCAATTTCTTTCAGAAGTGTTCTATAGTTTTTAGGGTATAGATCTTTTACCTCTTTGGTTAGGTTTATTCCTAGGTATCTTATGCTTTTGGGTGCAATTGTAAATGGAATGACTCCTTAATTTCTCTTTCTTCAGTCTCATTGTTAGTGTATAGAAATGCCATTGATTTCTGGGCATTGATTTTGTATCCTGCCACGCTACCAAATTGCTGTATGAGTTCTAGCAATCTGGGGGTGGAGGCTTTTGGGTTTTCTATGTAGAGTATCATGTCATCGGCGAAGAGGGAGAGTTTGACTTCTTCTTTGCCAATTTGAATGCCTTTAATCTCTTTTTGTTGTCTGATTGCTGAGGCTAGGACTTCCAGTACTATGTTGAATAGCAGTGGTGAGAGTGGACATCCTTGTCTTGTTCCTGATCTTAGGGGAAAGGCTCCCAGTGCTTTCCCATTGAGAATGATATTTGCTGTGGGCTTTTTGTAGATGGCTTTTAAGATGTTGAGGAATGTTCCTTCTATCCCTACACTCTGAAGAGTTTTGATCAGGAATGGATGCTGTATTTTGTCAAATGCTTTCTCTGCATCTAATGAGAGGATCATATAGTTCTTGGTTTTTCTCTTGCTGATATGATGAATCACATTGATGGTTTTACGAGTGTTGAACCAGCCTTGTGTCCCGGGGATAAATCCTACTTGGTCATGATGAATAATTTTCCTAATGTACTGTTGGATCCTATTGGCTAGTATCTTGTTGAGAATTTTTGCATCCATGTTCATCAGGGATATTGGTCTGTAATTCTCCTTTTTGGTGGGGTCTTTGTCTGGTTTTGGAATTAAGGTGATGCTGGCCTCATAGAACGAATTTGGAAGTACTCCATCTCTTTCTATCTTTCCAAACAGCTTTAGTAGAATAGGTATGGTTTCTTCCTTAAACGTTTGATAGAATTCCCCTGGGAAGCCATCTGGCCCCGGACTCTTGTGTCTTGGGAGGTTTTTGATGACTGCTTCAATTTCCTCCCTGGTTATTGGCCTGTTCAGGTTTTCTATTTCTTCCTGTTCCAGTTTTGGTAGTTTGTGGCTTTCCAGGAATGCGTCCATTTCTTCTAGATTGCCTAATTTATTGGCGTATAGTTGTTCATATGTTTTTAAAATCGTTTGTATTTCCTTGGTGATGGTAGTGATCTCTCCTTTCTCATTCATGATTTTATTAATTTGAGTCTTCTCTCTCTTCTTTTTAATAAGGTTGGCTAATGGTTTATCTATCTTATTAATTCTTTCAAAGAACCAACCCTTGGTTCTGTTGATCTGTTCCACAGTTCTTCTGGTCTCGATTTTGTTGAGTTCTGCTCGAATTTTAATTAACTTCTTCTGCTGGTTGTAGGATCTATCTGCTGTTTTTTCTCTAGCTCCTTTATGTGTAAGGTTAGCTTTTGTATTTGAGTTCTTTCCAGTTTTTGACTTGTATTGGGAAAAGGAGAAAAAGAGAGGAGAGAAAGAAGGAAAGAAAAGAGATGTATTGTGATGTATTTCCCCCTTAGGACTGCTTTTGCTGCATCCCAAAGATTTTGAATGGTTGCATCTTCAGTCTCATTAGTTTCCATGAATCTTTTTTTTTTAAGATTTTTATTTATTTATGATAGTCACACACACACACACACAGAGAGAGAGAGAGAGAGAGAGAGAGGCAGAGACACAGGCAGAGGGAGAAGCAGGCTCCATACACCGGGAGCCCGACGTGGGATTCGATCCCGGGTCTCCAGGATCGCGCCCTGGGCCAAAGGCAGGCCCCAAACCACTGTGCCACCCAGGGATCCCTCCATGAATCTTTTTAATCCTTCCTTAATTTCCTGGTTGACCCTTTCATCTTTTAGCAGGATGGTCCTTAACCTCCACGTGTTTGAGGTCCTTCCAAACTTCTTGTTGTGATTTAGTTCTAATTTCAAGGCATGGTCTGAAATGCAGGGGTCTGAGAATATTCAGGGGATGATCCCAATCTTTTGGTATCAGTTCAGACCCGATTTGTGACCCAGTATGTGGTCTATTCTGGAGAAAGTTCCATGTGCACTTGAGAAGAATGTGTATTCAGTTGAGTTTGGATGTAAAGTTCTGTAGATATCTGTGAAATCCATCTGGTCCACTGTATCATTTAAAGCTCTCGTTTCTTTGGAGGTGTTATGCTTAGAAGACCTATTGAGGGTAGAAAGAGCTAGATTGAAGTCACCAAGTATAAGTGTATTATTATCTAAGTATTTCTTCAGTTTGGTTATTAATTGGTTTAAATATTTGGCAGCTCCCACATCCAGGGCATATATATTGAGGATTGTTAAGTCCTCTTGTTGGATAGATCCTTTAAGTATGAGATAGTGTCCCTCTTCATCTCTCACCACAGTCTTCGGGGTAAATTTTAGTTTATCTGATATAAGGATGGCTACCCCTGCTTTCTTTTGAGGACCATTTGAAAGGTAAATGGTTCTTCAACCTTTCATTTTTAGGTTGTAGGTGTCCTTCTGTCTAAAATGAGTCTCTTGTAGACAGCAAATAGATGGGTCCTGCTTTTTTATCCAGTCTGAAACCCTGCACCTTTTGATGGGGTCATTAAGCCCGTTCACGTTCAGAGTTACTATTGACAGATATGAGTTTAGTGTCATCATGATATCTAGTCAGTCCTTGTTTTTGTGGATAGTTCCACTGAACTTCTTCTTAAAGGGGAATTTTAAGAGTCCCCCTTAAAATTTCTTGCAGAGCTGGTTTGGAGGTTACATATTCTTTCAGTTCCTGTCTGTCTTGGAAGCTCTTTATCTCTCCTTCCATTTTGAATGAGAGCCTTGCTGGATAAAGTATTCTTGGTTGCATGTTCTTCTCATTTAGGACCCTGAATATATCCTGCCAGCCCTTTCTGGCCTGCCAGGTCTCTGTGGAGAGGTCTGCTGTTACCCTGATACTCCTCCCCATAAAAGTCAGGGATTTCTTGTCTCTTGCAGCTTTAAAGATCTTCTCTTTATCTTTGGAATTTGCAAGCTTAGCTATTAAATGTAGAGGTGTTGAACGGTTTTTATTGATTTTAGGGGGGGATCTCTCTATTTCCTGGATCTGAATGCCTGTTTCCCTTCCCAGATTCGGAAAGTTTTCAGCTATGATTTGTTCAAATACATATTCTGGCCCTCTGGCCCTTTCGGTGCCGTCGGGAACCCCAATTAAACGTAGTTTTTTCTTCCTCAGGCTGTCGTTTATTTCCCTTAATCTGTCTTCATGGTCTTTTAATTGTCTGTCTCTTTTTTCCTCAGTTTTCCCTCTTTGCCATCAACTTGTCTTCTGTCACTCACTCGTTCTTCCACCTCGTTAACCCTCGTCGTTAGGACTTCTAGTTTGGATTGCATCTCATTCAATTGATTTTTAATTTCTGCCTGATTGGATCTAAATTCTGCAGTCATGAAGTCTCTTGAGCCCTTTATGCTTTTTTCTAGAGCCACCAGTAGCTGTATAATAGTGCTTCTGAATTGGCTTTCTGACATTGAATTGTAATCCAGATTTTGTAACTCTGTGGGAGAGAGGACTGTTTCTGATTCTTTCTTTTGAGGTGAGGTTTTCCTTCTAGTCATTTTGCTCAGTGCAGAGTGGCCAAAAACAAGTTGTATTGGGAAAAGGAGAAAAAGAGAGGAGAGAAAGAAGGAAAGAAAAGAGAAAAAGAAAAAAGGAAGAAAAAAAGGAAAAAAGAGAAGAAAAAGAAAGAAAGGAAAAAAAAAGGTGGGGGAAGCAAACAGAAATCAAAAGCAAACAAACAAACAAAAAAAAACAAAAACAAAAACAAAAACAAAAAAACACAGGGAGTATCTTCCGATTCTGTATACTTTAAGTCCCTTGACTTCCCCTGGAACTTGTCCATCTAGCTGGTTCTCTGGGGGAGGGGCCTGTTGTGCTGATTCTCAGGTGTTAGCACTTGGGGGAGCTGCTCTGCCCCCCGCCTGGTGCAGGGCTCAGTGGGGGTTGTTTACCCCGTGAGGCCCCAGGAGGAAGCCACAGTGGCGGGGGCAGCTCTGGAGCCCTGGACTCAGCTCCTGCAGTAACTACGGAGCTCTCGGTCTGCAGGGCCTGGACGCTCCGGGGCGGGGCCGCTGATCTGCTCAGCTCGGGGCAGGAGCGTCCTTGCTGTCCTGGGCCCTCCCGGCCTCTGCCTGTCCCGGGGGAGGCCGGATCCTGGGCTGTGTCCCGGCGCCCTGTGCTCCGGGGCCTGCGCTGTTGGATTCGCACTCCCGCCCCGCAGCCCCCTCCGCGGAGCCGCCGCCCGAGCCCCTCCGAGCTGCTCCGGGCCCCGCCGAGCGCTGCAGCCCTTAGGGAGCTCGGCGCACTCTCCCCGGGGCAGGTGCCTGTTACTGTCCCAGGGAGCCCGAGGGCATCTCCGCCTTTCTGGGGATCCTGCTCCAATTCCCCGGGAGGCCTTTCCGCGGGGAAGGTTGGTGCAGCTCCTGCTCCTCCGGGACGGGGCTCTCCTGTCCTGGGGACACTCACCCCGGCCTCAGCCCGGCTCCTCGCGGGGCCCCTCCCCCTTGGAGGCCTTTTGTGTCTTTATTTCGTTTTCCCCGTCTTCCTACCTTGATAGAAGCGCGAACTCTTCTCACTGGAGCGTTCCAGCTGGTCTCTCTTTAAATCTCAGGCCGAATTCGTAGATTTTCAGGATGATTTGAAGGTTATCTAGGTAATTTGGTGGGGACAGGTGATTTGGGGACCCTACTCTTCCGCCATCTTGCCCCTCCTCCCCCTACAGTATGTTTTAGAAGTGGAGATAATTAATAATGGAACAAGAAACCTAACTGCATTCAATGTAAGTAAGCTTGCCAGCAAGCACAGACAGGAAAAGAAAAGAAGCTGAGCTAGGCCCAGTGCTGGTGTCTCACTAAAGAGCCTGCAGCTCTTCCAGACCATACACAAGAACTTTAGAGACTGTAAATGACAAGAAAAAATCATAGTCATGGAAGATGTTGTTTATACACCCCTCACATCAGGTGGAAAACTATAAAAGCAAGCAAAGGGAGGAGTACACTGAGCCATGTACATAAAATAGTTTAAAAATACTTTAGAGATGTGTAAAGCCAAAAGATACTGCAGGGTTCATAAGCCCTGCAACCACTAAAGGAGGTTGCCCTTGTCATCCAGTATCCACACACATGGAAGACTCTTCTAGTGCCCAGCCAACAAGGTATGGTGGTGGCTTCAGCGGAGACAGGCCAGGGGAGAGAAGGAATCCTATATTTCCTGCTGGCTCTTGTTAACAAAGAATGAACATTTCCAAATCTCAGACTTGAACAAACAAAGCACCCAACAAAAAAGAGCAAGAGAAGAATTTAAAAGTTGGGGGGGGGGGGGGGAACGGCAAATAATAAATAAACAATACATAATAAAACTTACTTATGATGATTATTGAACAATTAGATAAATTTACTAAAAATCATTGATTTGTAAGCATGATATGGGTGAATTTTATGATATGCAAAATATGCCTTAATAAAGTTGAAAAACATCACCTATATCCTCAAAAAGTAAGAGAAGATTTTGAAAACTTCAAGTAGAAACAGAATGACACACATACAAAAAACAAAATCAACTTTTAGAAATTAAAATATTTGAAGGAGGAATGAAAAACCCAATAGATGGTATGCAAGATAAATCTAATGAATTCACTTTGAAATTTAAAAAAAAAAGTGGAAAAAAGATAAAAATGGTAAGAAAATCAGAAAGTCAGTTAAGGGTGTCAGCATTTGAAAAATAGGTGTTCCTTGTAAGAGAACAGAGAAATTGGGAGGAAATTTCAGTGAAATAATGCAATAATTTCTTAAAACTGCAAAAACATGAGTTAATAGTCTAAAAAGGCCAAACACAATAGAGTATACCAAGTACATTATCATGAAAATCAAATAATTTGGGGATAAAGAATTTTAGCTTCTGGAGGAGAAATAAAATCCAGAGTGGTTTGGGTCTCCTTCGTAGTAACAATGGAAATTAGAAGACAGTTCAACTGTCTTCAGAATTCTGGAGGAAAATTATTTTCATTCTTGGATTTTATATCCAGCCAAATTATCAATCTTCTTGAGTATAGGTAAAAATCTATTCAGACATAGAAGGACTCACAGTATTTACCTCCCATGCACCTTTTATCAGGAAGGTACTTGTTGATGAATTCCACCAAATACATGTATTCCAGCATGTGTTCCACGTTGAGGTATTCCATGAAGAAGGAGAAATAGGAATAAAGAGATCCAACACAGGAGAGAAGCAAAGGGATTACCTGTGATGATGATGGGAGATCTCAAAACTATAGGTGTGCGCAAGTCATCGAGGACAAATAGTCCACATTGGAAAATGCCAAGAGACTCTGGGAGAGTGTCTTTTCAAGATGAAATTGATAAAACAAACAAAGAAACCAACAAGCAAAACTTAATGCATCAAAAAAAAAAAAAAAAACCCTAATGCATCTTAACCTCTTGAGTGTAAATTTAGACAACTGGTAGAGAAGTTGTAACTGAATTTAACGAGTAAAAAGGAATTTTAAGAAAATGGCAATTATTAACTTCAGCAATAACCAATAGTTGTTGAGGCAGGAGATGAAAAGTAAGTATGGCTTTCTAACTGATCTGAACAGTATTTCTGAGCCATAACCATATAGACACTGAATTTTTATCTAGATGTATTTATAACTACATTTGATTGATGAGAGAATGAAATGATATACATATATTTGGGGACAGGAAAAAAGAAAGCTAAAACTGCTGTTTCCATGGTGAGAAATCAATATAAGAATCAACTAAAAAAATGGAAAGTGAGGGGGATCCCGGGGTGGCTCCTCGGTTTAGTGCCTGCCTTTGGCCCAGGGTGTGATCCTGGGGACCGGAGATTGAGTCCCACATCGGGCTCCCAGCATGAAGCCTGCTTCTCTCTCTCTGCCTGTGTCTCTGCCCCCCCCCCCCCCCCGTCTTTCGTAAATGAATAAATTTTTAAAAAATCTTTTAAAAAAAAGAATGGAAAGTGACTGCCTATGGTGAAGGGGAAAATTGTGGAGAGGGAGGAGGAGCACTACTGTTTTACTTAACAAAACCTTAGAGATCTGACTCTTTAAACCATGTGCAGGTATAAATTTGATCAAAAATTATTTTGTTTCAAAAAGAAAGGAAAATATAGAAGTGTAACCCTGACACACTATTTTCTCAACTGAGTTCTTGGTGTTGTCAAGACATCTTCCTGAGCAGATTGCAGCTAAGGCGGAAGACTAGAGGCCACCAACAGCTGCAACAGTTTCTTACTTAAACTAACAAATAACTGGTAAACCTACAGGCAGATTCATTAATTTGATAACTGTGCTTCCATTCTCTCGAGATATCTATCATTTCCTCATTGATAAACCTTCAATTTCCCAACAGATGAATTCAGCCACAATTCAACAAACATTTTCTTGTCTTACGTTGACATAAAGAAGTAGAAAATTAATAAGCAGTGAGACATCATTTTCTAGTCAACATACTTTGGCATCAAAGTGGGGAGGGAAGGAAGATAGTAAATATGCTTTTTTTCTCACTTTTCAAATCAAAAGTTGAACTTATTTGAGTTTTTCATCCAACTGGATGCACTACATTTTCCTTTTCCCTGCAGTAGTTGTACAAGTCAATTAGTTGTTTAAAGTCAATGGGAGTAAGTTATCTCACATTGGCTATCTTTCAACATCGAATTGTCAAATATTGAAAAGGCAAATAGTCTACCTCCAGCCCAGTAACAACTTTTCTTCTATTTCTAAACTCTATTTTAAAGCATTTCTACTTATACTTCCTGAAAAATATATGAAAATAGGGTTGTGATATTTTTGTTTACCTGGAAACCCAAGTGAGCTCCTAATTTTGTACCTAATGCCAGTTTCTTATTTTGTGACTCAGACTTGAACATGCCATATTGTTTGCTTATTAATAAGTTTCATAAAGGCCAAAAACCTTACAGAAGGCCAATTTTTTCCATGGTAAATTCAGTTAGAGCTGAACTTTGCAAGGTCATAAGACCCTGTGAGCATTAGCTATTTATGTATTGATTCAGTCATAAAATAATGTCCCTGCCACCCTGCACTGAGGTTTATACAATCCAGAAACAATAAATAGCATCAAAGTTCTATTTAGAACCAGTATAAAGGCCAAATATTTCTGATGGGATCTCAAAATATGAATATTACTTAGCCTTATAAGCCAGCCAGCACACTTGTGTCAGTACTAAGTCTTGAGAACAACTAATCCTACTGCATTTGTCCGGATATATCCAACTGCTAGTAGCTGAAAACTCTAACTCAAATTGTCTCACACAATAGGAAATTTATTGCTTTGTATAAAAAAAGTCCAGGGATTGGGTAGGAGTCAGAATTAGTGGGCAGCCCGGGTGGCTCAGTGGTTTACCACTGCCTTCAGCCCAGGGCGTGATCCTGGAGACCCGGGATCAAGTCCCATATTGGGCTCCCTGCATGGAGCCTGCTTCTCCCTCTGCTTGTGTCTCTGCCTCTCTCTGTCTCTCATGAATAAATAAATAAAATCTTTTTAAAAAAGAAGAGTTAATAGTGTCTCAAAGATATGATCATAAACCTAGCTTCTTTCCATCTTTCTCTATGGAGCCTCAATGAGTTGGTTCTGCCCTCAGCTCGGTTCCCCTCAGGGCTACCAGCATATTGCATTTCTGGGTGTCATATCCAAATACACCATCATCCAGGAGAAGAAAGGAGCCATGTCTTCCTTTCCAGAAACCCATGAGCAGACTTCTCTCTTACCCATTGGCCATGATTGGGTCAAATACCAGTCCTGGACTATTGAGGCAAGGGAGTGACATTACCATGATTGGCTAAAACTAAACATCTGAGATTAAAGGTTCAAGGAGTCACACAAAGACTACTAACTATCTCCCAGACTCTTTCTTCTGTTATTCTACTCTTTGACCTCCCAACCAAATTTCCCAGTGTGTTCTCTGAGGGGAAAACAAACAAACAACAACAACAACAACAGAAACCAATTGCATCATGCTTCTCCATTTCTTGGAAACTTTCCTCATCACTATTCTTTCTCCTGTACATAAAACTTCTTCCTTGTCTTATAGATTTTCAAACATACTTGAGTTTCTCCTATCATAAAAACACATGCCTTCTCTAGCTCCGGAGCCGCCCCCCTCATTTCTCATCATCCCCTTAAAGCCAAATGTTGAACTTGCTAATTCATTATTCCGGTTTTCTCACTTCTCCTCGATCAATCTGGCTTTTGTGCAGTGACTTTACACAAAACTCACTGAGATTATCAATGATCTCTGTGTTATAATGGGGCATTTATTCCTCCTTTGAGCCTTTGCCAATATTAACTAATCCTTTCTTTGGAAAACATATTTTCCCAGTGAATCTCATCATAACCCACATGTTCCTGGTTGTGCTCTAACCTTGTGATTCCTTTCTGGCCTTCTCTCTAAGCTCCTTCTCCTATATTTCTATACCCAGCCATCAAGTGTCAGAATATCTTAAGTCTCAGTCTCTAGAGCCCTTCCTTGTCACTCTATATGTCCAAGATAAGCTCACCATGCCCATGATTTTACTTATCATCTGTATGCCATCATGTCTCACATCTGATTATTTGTTACCTTCAAAACTCCAAGCTTCCTAAATCATCAACCATCACCCAGGTACAGTGATATCCGTATAACCTTTAATCTGAGATCATCTTCCACCTTTCCCACACCCTTCACTTTTTCTCTACGTCTTCTAGAACTTGTGATATGTTAGCAGAAAACTACTCTTTTCATCCTCAGCATCTTCACGTTTTTGGCCTAATTGAAATTTGAATATCCCCTGATGACATCTCTTTCCTTGCAGCTCTTTCAAGTGAATGCTGCTTTTTCCCTTACATCCTGCTCACCTTTGGTCCCAGAAGTAGGGTAGGCACCACCTGCTTCCTGTTGCTGCTTTCACAACATTTCTCCTCCCACTTCTAAAAACATGACATCTTTTCTTTAAAGGACATCACACTTGACGACCTGCTACCCCTTCTTATTGCTGTCATCTACAGATCTGCTGCCAATCCCCCTCATTAACTGATCGTTTTAGTGTCTGACTCACTGTTTCTCCTTCTTTCTATTCCCATGACTACTTTCATTTAAATATTCAAATAAACGAGCCACCAAATGCCTCAAGAGCTCTGTTTCTTAGTTTCAAGGATCTTTTTAAGATTTTATTTATTTATTTATGAGAGACACAGAGATTGAGGTGGACACACAGAGGGAGAAGCAGGCTCCCTGCGGGGAGCCCAATGCAGGACTCAATCCCAGGACCTGGGATCATGACCTGAGCCAAAGGCAGACGCTCAATGACTGAGCCACCCAGGCGTCCCCCAAGGATCTTTTCTTTAACTCTTCACTCCCATGATCCTTATCATCACAAAAAGCTGAGTGCCTTCTGAAATATGTATATCAAAGTATATATCATCACCATCACCTGTACCATCTCCACCACCTCTTCTTTCATTACCTGCTTACTTCCCAGAGAAAATAGAAGCCATTGAGAACACCTTCAGTTTCCCACAACCGATGGTACAAATTTACCTCTTTTGTTCCTCCTCACCTTTGGTAAAGGAGGTATTCCCCACCCTTCCTAAGGCTATGCTCTTCACCTATGTGCTGGATCCCGTGGCCTCTTGCTTTTCGAAGGAACCTGATCAAGGAAGTACTGCTGCCTCTACTGTATTTTATCCTCTCCCTTCTTCTGTCTCCTTATTGTAAGCATTCAGACATGTTCAAACCTTTCTCTTCTGAAAAGAGAAAAAATAATAATGCTACCTCTGAGTTTATGTCAGAGGAAATGAATACCTTCTAGTTAAAGGCATTTTCTCTCCTTTTCAGTGAAGCTTCTGACAATGTTGTCTACACTTGCTGTCTCTTTCTCCTAACCTCCACCCACTCATCAATTTTATGCAGCGAGGTTTCTGCCCACACTGCTCCCACTCACCACTTCACAGAAATTGCTTTTTCCAAAGTTACTGAGGACCTCCTAGTTGCTAAATCCTACAGACACTTCTCTCGGTCTTTATTTATTGACTCATATTTTTAATGTATACAACATATAACCCAGATGACTGTCCTGAAACTTTCTTCAGTTTCAGTACTCTTGGATTTTTTACTCTGACTGTTCCTTCTCTATTTCTTTTGCAAGAACCTTTTTCTCCATGTGTCCCTTAGTTGTGATCCTCTTTTGCTCCACAAGTTCTCTGTAGGCAATCTCATCTATTTCTATGGCTTAAGTTGTTATTTATAAGCTCATGATTTTGAAATTTCTATGTAGGGCAAAGTCTTTTTCCAGAGCTTCTGACTAGTATAGATTACTCCCTACTGAACATCTCCACTTATGTATCCCACGAACATCTCAAACCCCCGATGCTAAAACTGAACTCAGTACTCTTCTCCTGAAATGCCTTCTTCACTAATCCAATGAATGGCTGCGATATTATGATTTATAAATAGAGTATGGAAGCCCTTGAAGGAGGAGCTCTCATGAACATTTGATTCGTTACAGTCTGCATAACCAGCAGGGAGGAGGAAAATAATTTTTATCTTGACACAGGAGGACACTTTTCACACAGAAATTCATCTTCTCCTGAAAGAAAGAAGGAAGATCCCACCCTGTCCCAGCAACAATACACTAATCAGCATCGCCTACAGCCAGTAAGAAACTGCCACAATCCGAGACTCTTATTCAGTGATCTTTTGTTCAAAACAATCCTTTGAGTTTCCTCCTAAAACTGACTCTCTCTTCAGTCTTCCCTATGGTTTTTCCATAGCTTGCATGTCCTGAATTGCAATTCTCTGCTATTCCCAAATAAACCCATTTTTTGCTAGTAAAATATTGTATTTTTAAGGTTGACATAAGACATATATTTCTCATATATTTCATCTTTGTCCATGGTTCCTGACTCCCAGCTCCTAAACCCCTTGGAATTTCCTAAGTAATGAGACCACTAAAGACATCTTTTGGTGTATATCTGAGGTGACTTTTGAACCATACCTAAAGATGGAGACTGGTTCCCAGAAGAAACAACCTTGTAATTAGAGAGTTAGAACCTTCAGCCCCACCCTCCTAACCTATGGGGAGAAGAAGAGCTGGAGATTGAGTTCAATCATTAATGATCACTAATGATTAATCATGATTATGTAATGAATCCCCCATTAAAACCCAAAGGGACTGGGTTTGAAAAGCTTCTGGGTGAGTGAATAAGTAAGTGGAGGTGCTAGAGAGTAGCGTAGCTAGAGGGCATGGAAGTTCTGTGCCTTTTCCCCATCCTTGCCCTATGCATCCCTTCCATCTGGCTGTTTCTAAGTTATATCCTTTCATCACAAACCAGTAATCTAGTAAGTAAAATGTTTCTCTGAGTTCTGAGAGCTTCTCTAGCAAATTAAACAAACATAAGGAGAAGGCGGTTGTGGGAACCTCTGATTTACAGCCAATCAGAAGTATAAAGAACAATATGGACTTGTGACTGGCATCTAAAGTCTAAAGAGAGGGTCGTGGTAACCTCCAATCTGAGTCTGTCCATCAGAAGCACAGTAACAGCCTGGGATTTATGACTGGCTGTTGAAGTTGTGTGGGTGTTAGGGGTGCTGGGAGGGTTCTTGTAGGACTGAACCCTTAACCCTTAACCTCTGTCAGAATTTAGTTGAATTCTCAGACATCTTACTGTTGTCTGAAATTGCTCGATGGTGATTGGGGAAGCGCCCCTCTGCACATATGTTAGAAGTGGGCCCAGGAATCATTTTAATGGCAACATTTCTCTCCCACCTTCAACATCTCATTCAAGCACCAGAATGTCTCCTGAATCCATTCACTCCACTCCCACTGCCTCCTTCCTACTACAGCCTGCTGCCTTCAAAGGGATGAGGCCCCTGAATGGAACCCAACACACATTCTCCTTCACTTCCAGGATTCTTACATAGTACTCTCTTCATGGAAACTTGCTCATACCCCCCTCTCCCTAGATGTTACTTATCTTTTAAATGATGAGATAAGCATGGAATGTTCTACTATATGTTGGCAAATTGAATTTAAATAGAATTTTTTAAATAAATAAACAAACCTTGGTAAATTGTCATATTTCTTCCCATTTATTGCAACATTTTGAAATTCCCTAAATAGCTTCTGTCCATTAGACTATCATTTCATTCATTCTTTTAAATTATTCCTTGCTCTCCTTTGTTCTCCAATTACAGTATCCGACAAAATTCCTGGCCTAATCAGCTCAATCCTTCAAATTCTCTGCTCCTTCCCTCCGGTCACCATAAGCCTGAAAAGGATGCACAGAACTTTGCCTCTCTTCAAACCCCCTGTCACCTTCCCTTTTCTCATTCCCCAATGAGACAATGAACATTATCTAGTTAAAATTTCCTCAACTTTCTTTCTGCCCTACAAATATCTTTCTTTAAAAACATTTTTTCCTCCTTTTCTGCCTAGTACGTGTGTCTCCCTCATTCTCACCTAAGGCTGATTTCTCTCCCCATGCTTGGATTCCATCCCCACTGAGTTATCTTTCTGCATACAAACATGTTTGAAGAACCTTCATCTTTAAAAGCAAAACAAAACTAAGATGTCTCTCGTCCCAAGTCATCTTCTAAACACTCAATATAGAAGAGCTTTGAATTCTTGTCTATAATTCCATTCTGCTCTATATTCACTCTTTAATTTGCTCAAACATGGTTTCTGTCCCACCCTGCCACTGAAACAACATTTACTAAGGTCAACAAAAACTTCCATATCTCCTGCATTTTCCAGAGCCCGTGGACTTCACTCTGTTCTTATTTTACCTGCACACTCTGTGGCATTTGACACTGTTGACCTTCTACTCTTCCTGCTTCTAGAAGAATGCTTCTTTTGTTGTTGCCCACCTCTGGTTCTCCATTTATGCTATAGGCTTCTTTCTCCACCAATTGTCTGTTCTTTTTTTTCTTTTCCTTTTTCTTTCTTTCTTTCTTTCTTTCTTTCTTTCTTTCTTTCTTTCTTTCTTCTTTCTCTTCCTTCCTTCCTTTCTTTTTTTATTTTACTTTTTTTAAATTATTTTAACTGGTGAAATTTGAGAAACATACCATTTCTCTAAATATCTTCTATAAAAACAAAACTTATTCACTCTTTCTTCTTGTGGTAAAATACACAGCATAAAATCAAACAAGCCACGTGTACACTTCCATGGCATTAAGTATATTCACAGTGTTATGCAACCATCACCACTATCCATCTCTAGAACTTTTTCATCCTCTCAAACAGAAAGTCTCCTCCAATTAAACAGAAATTTCCCCATTCCTTTCACCCCTCCCTCTAGCACTTGGAAACCATCATTCTACTTTCTGTTTTTATAAATTCAACTACTCCAGGTACTTCTTATAAGTAAAATTATAACAATATTTGTCCTTTTGTGACTGGTTTCTGGACTATTGTTTTTTTTTTGTTTTAACACATTTGGACTCATAGCAGGAAAATGTCAGGCTTTTGCCTAAATTTGTTATTTCATCTAGTTTTCTGAAGTTACAGACTCAATTTTTTTTATTATTCCTTTCTCTTTTATTATTTTTTATTTTGTTTGTTAAATTTTGAGATATAATAAACATAAAACATTATGTTAATTTAGGTGCACTACATAATGATTCAGTATTTGTATATATTATAAAATGGTCACCACAATAAGCCTAATGAACACCAATTACCACATATAACATCCATTACCAATTTCCTCTTAACTGTTGGTTTTGTCCAGAGCCTCAACCTTGGCTCTTTGCTTTTCTTATTCAGAACATGATCCCTGGATAATCTTAGCCACATATTTGGCTTTGGCTATCTCTTGGTACTTCCAATTGTTCTCTGACCTCTCTTTCTTCCTCAGAACTTTCAGATAATCTTGAATCCCGACACTTGATGTCTCAGAGGTGCATTATAAACACTGTGTTTCAAACCCCACTGACCCACCTCCTCCTCTGGCTATGACACCTGGCTCCATGAATAACATTATATCAGACGCAGGTGCTCAAGCAAAGCCTGGGAGGTAGCATCAACACTGCAACTCCCACTCACCCTAAAGGCACAAAGTCTTACAGTGTCATCTCCTAAAATCCCCTCCTGCCCTTCCCCATTCACTAAGCCTTGCCCACGGTTTTTTTCATCTTAGTACAGTCACTACAGTGACTGGGATCAAATCAGTGAATGGGATAAAACACCCACTTTTAATTGGGTGTTTTATCCCAGTCTGGCCCTACTTCAGTACACCCTTCATCGAGCTGCCAGAGTGCCCTATCCAAAATACAAATCTAACTCATCACTTCCCTGCTATGAACCCATCAAGGGCTCCACCAGCAATCAAGACAAAATTCAAATTCATTAGCTTAGTGGAAGGTCCATTCATATTCTGACCATATGTCAACCCCCTTTGGCCTCATTTCCTTTTTTTCCCCAGTGAGAGCACCCTTTGCACAGCCACAAAGAATGCCCTGTTTCCCTACTGTCAGGGATTGTTTCATGCCTAGGGGCCTTCCCACATACCACTTGATCTGACTGTTCTTCCCTTCTTTCCTGGACCAGCTGACCTATTTACTGTTTAAAAATTACCTCAGGAGTCACCTCCTCCGAGAAGCTTTCCTGACCCCATCATCCAGTTAGATGTCCTCATACAATCACAGCACTCTTTGTGTGCACCAAACACAGCATCATCTTCCTATATGGTTCTCCAGAGACTAAAAGCTTCATGTCTTATTCAGCTTCTATGCCACTACTTGGTACAGAGTCCAGCAAATAATAGTATTTGTCAAATGATTAACTGACAATGAAGAAATAGACTTAGGAATCTGTTCCACACATTGTCAAAAATCAGATTCTGTTAACAAAATATATAGATGGAATAAGCTCTTAGCTACTAGACTTTATTTAAAGTTGGAGGAAAGCTCATATGAAAGGAAATATTTTCTAAACAAATATATTGCATATCTAAACCAAAAAACACTTTAAGAAAAGTCCAAGAGCTTTCTAGAAAGTAGTGTAGTAAACTTTTTATTCAAACAGAAATGGTTTCTATAAATACTGGCTCTCTTGAATACTTTTACTGTCCTAGACATAAGTAAATGACTCATTCACATAAGGACGTTTGCAGAAAATGTACTGTATTCAGATATTCTCTGCATATATCTTATCTGACCTCAATAGCAAAGAGCTATGTAATGTTATATTTGCAATACAGCTTGCTAAACAAAGTGAAAAGAAGCATTAAGCAATGATGACAGAAATCATCATAGACAAGGTGCATAATTGAAATTGAAACCAAAAAGATGTTTTTTTTTTTCCTCGAAATAAAGCAGAGCATGTTAGCCTGCATTATTTGAATAAATTAAATTCTCAGTCTAAAATCTCTTTGGTAGCAGCAGTGTGAGTTATTTTTACAAAGTCATTTGTTTTAGTTTTGCAAAGCTTTGCCATTTTCCTCCCAGATTTAAATCCTTATGTGTTTCCTTTCGGCTAATACTACATGTAACCTGCCATTCTGAGCATCGACTAGCCTAGTGTAGCCAACGGCTGCCTGCAAATGTATTGACTATAAGCAGAAAGGGGTGCTTAAAATTGGCTTCACATAACTCAGTTTGATTTAAAAACACAGTTTGTCCCCTAATAAATATTTTACAAACACTGGCTATGTGCCAGGCACTGTGATTTCACTAAGGTTTAAAGATGATTATGACAATGTCTCTCCTTTCAAGGAATTCTCAATCCCAGGGAGTAAAACAGATCCACACATAAGCCAACTCAACCATCAAAAGTAAGTGCTATGCTGGAAGAATGAATAACATGTCATGAGGTTAAGAAGGTAGGTGAGTTTTACTTTATGGAGGAGTCAAGGAAGAAGAGAGTGGCATGGACGGTTTCTACAAAGATTTGATCTGGCCTCGATGGCTGTGCAGAATTTCACCTAGTGGAGAATGAGAGGTCCAGGACAGAAGGGCAGCCTTGGAAGGGTAACCAAATCAACAAAGGCCTGATGGAGAAATGCTCAGCGTGTTCGCAGGTGATTGCGCACTGGGCTGGAGCTCAGAGAACGTGCAGGGAACGGCAAGGAATGGAGTCAATACAGAAAGTTAATTTAACAACTGCATTTCCCAGAGTTCACATTTTTTAAATAAATTAATGAGTTTTGCCATATCTGCATACCACCTGTACTACTATTTACTTAATATTGTTGTAAATGACTCTATTTGTAAAATATAAACGTCTACTTTAGCTTCATGTTAAGCAATAATATCCATGAAATTACACATTTGAGGTACTAATCACATTTCCTCAATAGTCGTTAGAATAAAAATAAGTAATAAAGTCATATAAATGCGTAGTATCGTATCACCTAAAATTGTCTTTCATGCCACTGGGGGCACATGCTCCACACTTTGGGAAATACCTCTCTGCATTAATAAGTAATATGAAAAGGAACGGCTTTGGCAAACTATTAGTTTTATTTTCCAAATATTGGGAGAAATAAGGAAAACAATGCTTCCATGAAAAGATTGTCGAATAAAGCAATTTTGAAATTCCTGCTGGAAGCAAGCAGGTAATTGTTTTAAAATGCTGAGAAACAAGTGATAAGAGAGAAAGTTAGTTGAGTGAGGTGAGAACAGGAAGGAATCACATGATCATATACAGGAAAAAGCTCTGTGGAGGCAAGAATTCGGTAGGAAGAGCAGACTGAGGGCAACCTGAAACTGATTCATTTCTTTTTTTTTCCCAGACACTAAGCTGTGTCATCCAACATGGCAAGTACTAGTTACATGTGGTCATTTAAATTTAACTGTAAGTTAATTAAAATTAAATAAAATAAAATTTTCAATTCCTTAGTCATGCTAGCCACATTTCAAATGCTCAGTAGCCACGTGTGGCTTGGGGCTTACAGTAGTCGAACAGATAGAGGACATATCCATCGTTACAGAAAATTTCATTGGACTGTGCTGCACTAGACAAATACCCATCTACTGGCTGGGTCTTACTCTATCAAACTACAGTGCCTCAAGGGGAAGATTGTTAAGCTGAAAACACAGAATGGGAAACATTTCCCTCCTAAGGACAGTTAGAGGACAAGGCCTCCAGTAATAGAGGAAACATGGCTTTCCCTAATCAGGAATAGGCTACTGTTCTGATAGGACCTTTGGATGCCTAACTTAAGCATGATTAATAACATAAAATGCTAAGCATTCAAAGAAATTCCAAATTCCTTTATGCTATCACTCAAATTCTCTGCTGTAGCTCTTCAGAATAAAAATTACAAAAAGGAAAAAGAAAACTTAACAATCCCCATAAGTGAAAGTTCCAGCTACTGAAGTCTATGCTTCTAGAACCCCAAGTCTCCACTGAGTGCCAGCTATGTCTCTGGGCCAGGCTATCTCCCTAGCAGATATATTTGCTTACCCTTCATCACACTTTAAAAATCTCTCCCAAATATATCATCTTCTGATTTTTCCTTTTTAGCTCCCAGCATGTAATTTTACGTAGGTGCTATTGTTCTAGTTACTATGACCATGTAATCACTTCTTCTGAGCCTGCACTTTCCTGTTGGTACAAATGGCATAAATATCTGCAGCAAAGAGTAAATTAAATGATGAAAACACTAATTTGAAAAGATATAGGCATCCCTATGTTTACTGCTGCACTATTTAAAATAGCCAAGGTGCGGAAACAACCCAAATGTCCGCTGGTAGATGAATGGATAGAGAAGATGCGGTGTATACACCCTATGAAATATTACTCAGCCATCAAAAAAGAATGAGATCTTGCCGTTTGTGACAACTTGGATGGAATTAGAGGGGTTTTTGCTAAGTGAAATAAGTCAGATAGAGAAGGAGAATTACCATATGATTTCACTTATGTGTGGAGTCTAAAAAATAAAACAAATGAATAAAAAAAACAGAAACAGAGTCATAAATACTGAGAATAAACTGGTGGTTTGCAGAAGGTAGGGGATGGGCAAAATAGGTGAAGAGGATTAAAAGGAACAAACTTCCAGTTATAAAATAAATAAGCCATGGAGGTGAAAAGTACGGCCTAGGGAACACGATCAACAGTATTGCCATAATATTCTATAGTGACAGATGGTTGCTACGCTTATTGTAGTCATCACTTTGTAAGGCATTTGGATATTGAATCACCGTGCTATAACCTGAAACTAATATAATGTTGTGTGTCAACTGTACTTCAATAATACGTTTTTAAATAAATAAATGAGTAAATTAGATGAGACAGCACATAGTAAGTGCTTACTACAAACAGAAAATGCCAATAAATACATGTAATATGTATTGTAATGCTTCCATTCACATAATGGTTTTCTAAAGACTGGTAGACCTGAGATTCAATATCCCCATCTGTGAGCCTACCACTTGACACCTAACAACCACAGCCTTGATGGTAATCAATCAACCAATAGTCACTAAGTATCCCCTCTGTGCAAGACACAGAGTGTATAAGTGGTCCCCGGGATGCTTACAAATTATAGGCATGACTCCCACATTCAAAGCATTTAATTTTAATGAATTAGAAGAACTTCAAGAGCATTCATTACTGAGGAAAATGAAAGTTGTGCCTGCCTTCGATAAGGCTTCAGATAAACTTTGAAAGTCATGTCAGGGTTACCAGAATCATCGGAAACAATGGTCCAACAGTGAATAGAGGGCCTCAAAGTAGGAGGCATATTTTGACAACTTAACTGCTGAGCCTTTTCATACCTTTTTGATGGCTAGAAGGGTTTATAATAAAGATCAAGGGACCAGAGTCTCAACACTGGCAATGGTGAAAGCTCAGAGCTTGAAATTATACCTCCCAGTTGGAGAATCACATTAGTGAAACATGAAGTGTGTGAATGCAAGTCCTAGTTTGATCATCCATGAGTGTATGTGTCATATTTGGACAAACTACAAAATACTTAAAATATCATTTGTACATAAATAAACACGAGGCCTCTAGGTTAAGCTCTAACATGATTTCTCCAAACTTCTACTAAAATGTTTGTGACAAATCCAAAAAAAAGGATGTATACATTTCCAAGGCTGCCACTTAAAAATGATACTCAGTTGATCTGTAGAATTTGAGAGGAATTTCCTCTAACAGCTAAGACAAAGCAGACAGAGCAGCTGTGTGATACCCACATGAAAATGAGGAGCAAGACCACTTTACCACTCCTCACTGTTTAATCACTGGGTCAGAAAAACTGCAATCCAAAAAGTGGGCAACTTGCCATATGAGTGATGCTTTTTGAGAAGTCAGAGTCCCTTCCCCTACCCCCTTCTCCCTCTCCCTCAGAATCTCTTTCTCTTGTCACAGAGATGGCTAACCGCAGAAAGCAACTGGGCACAAAGAGAGAAGGGGTGATATATGTGAAGGCTTGGTCCTCAGAAAGGTTCAGGTGAGGGGGTCAGGAAGAGCTAATGACAGCATTCATGGGGATGGAAATTCTGGTGCATGTGATTTACTCAGAGTGCTAGAAAGCCAGAAAGCAAGGCTAGGAGACCTCATTTCAGTTCAACAGAGCTGCACCAGAAGAAACTCTGCTAAACATTTGAAATGGGGTCATGAATCGGGTATTATCCAACTGTATTTCTGAGAAGGGCTTTTATCTAATGCCCAAGGGCAGAGTTGAACAGAGGGTAACTGATAAACTCTATCCGTTGGCAAATACTGGGTTTGGATTAAATTTTGCCTCTCAGAAGATAAATTAAAAAAAAAAAGCAATTCAATTCAATATCCATCAGGATTATTAACTTCAATCAATGGAAACCAAATCTAACTACCCTAGCAAAAAGAAAAAGGAGGAGGAAAAGAAATACAAAAGGAGGAGAGAGGGGCTTTTTCATTCATTCATCCATTTATTCATTCATTCAACAAGTCTTGATTGAATCCCTACTAGTGCCAGAGGCTGTAATATACCATTACCATGTGTGTATGTGTGTGTGCATGCGTGCATGCGTGTGTGTGTGCGTGCGTGTGTTTGTGTTTCTAGATAGACTTACCCAAGACCTCAGGAAATGTGCTGCTGAGAAAGCTGATAGATAATTCGATGGGTATGGCACAAAGTTTCTGGAAGATAGATTCACATGGCAGAGATGAAAAGAAGAGAATGTTCTACTGAAGCATCTCAGACTTGCATCTCAGATTTAAGAATCGTTAACAAGATCACAAACGTCAGTGCTTTGATCTCCCTTGAGAGATCACCCTTGAACTCTGGAAAAAAGCATTCTTAATATAAAGTTCTAAATATTTTCCAGGTTACAAGGTCATTCCCTTTGCTTATGCCAAAATCTCAGTTGAATCAAATACAAAACACAGAGGAACTGGGAAGAGTACAGGCACAGTGGAGCTGGTCCCGATGTTGGTTGCCCTGGACGGGGAGCAACAGGTTCTGAAAGGAATGTCAGAAAGTGACTAGAAACGGGGAGCAACAGGTTCTGAAAGGAATGTCAGAAAGTGACTAGAAGCAGGGTGACTAGTGGCCCATCATGGAATGGGGAGCAACAAGGGTGCGTATGACACAGAGGAGGAACTGTCAGATGGAGAGTTTAGGAAGAACTTAAGACAACATTCTTCCCTTCTCTCTCTCTCTCTCTCTCTCTCTCTCTCTCTCTCTCAGATTTTATTTATTTGAGACAGTGAGAGCACAGAAGGAGAGGGAGAAGCAGACTCCTAACTGAGCAGAGAGCCTGACGCGGAACTCGATCTCAGGACCCCGAGATCATGACCTGAGCCGAAGGCAGATCCTTCACTGATTGAGCCATCCAGGCGCCCCTCTTCCCTTCTCAATACACACTAGACCCAGGGTTTTTCTCCAGGGGCATTTCTAACATTTTGATGGGACATTTCTTCCTTTTTTATAAGGCTATCCCACGCTCTGCAGGGTGTTCAGCATCCTTGCTACTGCCCACTAAGTACTGATAACTGGACATCAATCAATTTCCAATATCTCACCCATGGCTACCACTTACTTCACAAAAGACTTCTACAAAATATCCATTCTTCCCTGTGGGGTCTCACCAGCATCAAAGGGTGCTATCATCTTGTGAAAGTGGCAAGCCTCTTCCCACATCACCATGGTTTACTCGTCAAGAGCATCTAGAAAACATAAATAAACTGAAGACAGGTCACCTAACTAAGCAGCAGTGGGGGCACCGCTCCAGCGAGAACACCAAGTTCAGTGTAGAGGAAGCTACTCTTCCTCAAGAGCAAGCAGGAGGGATCCCATGGGGGGTGGGGACAATTGCAATTGCTAATGTGCCACTATTTTTTAAATAACTCGGTTTTTTTTTTTTAACTCGGTTGTTTTTTAAGAGGGAAAAGTCAAATCTTTTCAAAGGGATTTTTTCCCCCAAATACTAAATACCTGTTTGTTGACCAAAGAGTATTATTAGGTGTTGGCCTTGCTGTCTGATGAGGTCAGTAAGGACACGTGCTGGGATGTTTAGCAAAGCTGGTTAGCGTGGACATGTTTAGTCAAAGGGGAGTGGGGAGGATAAAAAGTGGCTTATTTTTTCTCCAATTATTTAACTGTTTCATCTTATTTAACACCACACACACACACACACACACATGTGTGCACATTTCCCCCCCCCATCCTTTCCCCCCCTACCAGAAGCAAGTAGAAAGCTCTGCTTTTAGAACCTCCAGAAAGAAATGAGTAAAAGAGACAGGTAGACCTCTAATGCTATAGAACCACCACTCTATTATGTTACGCTAGTTTTCTTTTTCTTAGAAAGAGTAATGAAAAATGTTCCCACTGTCCTCTTGAAAAGGCTTTTTGTTCTGTGAAGCACAATTGGGAATTATAGGATAAATCAAAGGGTCAGATGGTGACCTCTTTCCTTAGAGAAAACACATGTTCATGACAGAACCAGAAGAAGGCAAAGGGTAAAAAAGAACAATGAAAATACTTTACTCCTTTCTTTTCAAGAACATTACGGTTTGCGTCTACAGAAGGCCATGAATGCAGATGCCTGAACAGGGCTCTGGATAGGGCACACACGCTGCCCCGTGCACACAATGCTGCTGCCGGCCTGGCTGCAGGTACGAGCCACCCACCCCTGTAGGGAAAGCACCCTGGAAGTGATCTGTTCACAATGGTGGCTGCTATGGGAATGGATGCTATTTTCTAATAAATTGCTGTCAAAGTTTCTGAAAGCGGGGGGGGGGGGGGGGGGAGGGAATGTAAAAGAGTGTACTGTTAGAACAGCCAATGGTTGCACAGCACAAGGCTTTAATCCGTCCAGTAAAGATGTGAGCATAAATAACGAGTAAGTTCCAGCAGGAACTTTCATTCCAGAGGTGATGGCTCTCTCTTTGTGAATTTAGGTCCCTGGCCTTAAACTGCCTGAATCCCAAAGTAGAGAAGATAATCTGAACTACTGGGATTTCATCACGCCCATGATGTCATTTGGGACATTAGTTCATCAGTTGTGCACACAGTTCTTGGGCCTCCAAACTGTCTCTCAGTGATTATTGCGTAAGCATCTTTGGAACAACTACCACAGATTAATACTTTAATTTATTTAATTTAATTTATTTAATTTATATCTCATTCTCTTTTCATATGAAAGATAAAAGAGCTTGTAGTCAATGACAGCTAATAATCTTGGATTTGGGATCTCTCTCTTCCACAATTGGGATTGGGATTCTCTCTCTTCCACTTAGGCTACTTAAGTTTTTTTCCGGAAGGAGAACATCATGCCTAATAGCAACTTCCATTAACATTTGGCAGGTTATGTGGATGAGTAAAAATTTTTTAATTGTATAAATATTGACACTCAATGGACTCGTTCATCTCCAGCTAACATTAATCAGACTTTGATACTCAATCATAACAAATGACCGTGAATAAAAATCCTCCGGTTGTACATTGCATTTTGGGTCTTAGGATAAATCAACTGAAATATAGCTCCAGTGGCTATATCTTAATAAATATATTTTGAAAGACTTAATAATTTTCCACAAAACAAACAAATACACTTTTAACTTACTATTTACTTTTTTTAAGACATTGATTTTTGAGAGAAAGTGCACACACATGAGTTAGGGGAGGGGCAGAGAGAAGGAGGGAGAGAGACTCTCAAGCAGACTCCCCACCGAGCGTGGAGCCCAACACAGGGCTTGATCTCATCAACTGTGAGATTGGGACCTGAGTCAAAATCATGAGTCAGAAGCTCAGCCAACTGAATCACTCAGGTACCCCAAATTTACTTTGGGGAAGCCCACAAGTAGATGCCAAAGTTTCCTTATACATGATATTTGCTATAAAAAAATTGGAGAATTTAGGCTTAAAAAGCCACTTCTGTGGTTTACCCAAGCATAACTGACTCTTGAATTTTAATTAGCATTATACATCATTTATGTCAATGTCAGATTAAGGAAAGAAATCTAGTTAAGTGATTCTCACATCCCAGCAGTGAATTATTTAGAATGCATTTGATAGGGTCATTTCTTCTGTTTGAAAATAATATGAGTAATGAAGTATCAATCATGTTTTATATCTGATATCCATCTGGTATCAATAGAGGAGTTTAGTTAGAAGTCAGGAGGAGGTTATTCTGTTAGTTTGTTTTGCCTTTGCTTGTTTCTCCACAAAAATTATAAGCTTATGCTTAACATATTATTTTATATAATTTATCCTATCAATAAAGACTTTTAATTTTGAAAGCATTTGATTATGTAAACGTTTTCTTAGTATTAGTACTTTTTAAACAATGAGACAGTCATAAATAGGCAATCAAGAGTTACGAAGTATGCAACAAGGAAAAATCAATGAAGCACAATGGAGAGCTTTTTAACCATAATGCAAACATTTACTCCCATTTTTATATACCCCATATCAGCTTCCTCCTTACCAAGAGAAAGTCCAGAATTTTACCTCTAAATCTAGACACTAAATCTAATCATTTAAAATACTTTTAAAATAAGGGGCTGTAAATATTGTCTATATAAACTCCAACAAATCAATGACTTTACACATGACTAATATTCAAGTTCTAGATTCTAGATGAATTCTGCAATTTGGGGGGTATTTGTGTTTCCCAAGCACTGTTGCATTCTATAATTAGGCTGACAAATTAAATATATTTCAGATTGTCCTAGAATGAAGAGGAATCCATTCTCAGTCTATTGTGTTTTTCTGCCCCCGCCCCCCCCCCACCCCATCAGCTTTATGGTAACATTTCAAGTGAAGTTGGTAGAGAACTCTGGAAGTTTTTTATTTAAAAAAATTTTTTTAAGATTTTTATTTATTTATTCATGAGAGACACAGAGAGAGAGGCAGAGACACAGGCAGAGGGAGAAGCAGGCTCCATGCAGGGAGCCTGATGTGAGACTCGATCCCAGGACCCCAGAATCATGCTCTGAGTCAAAGACAGATGCTCAACCCCTGAGCCACCCAGGTGTCCCCTTTGGAAGTTTTTTAGAAATGAATTAGTTTGGGGAAAGTAAAAGTCATATATGAAAAGTTTTAAAACTCTGTGAAATTATTGTAGTTACCACAGAGACAACAGTGTAATGTGGGAAGACCAGAGATGAGAGGGCAGATAGTCTGGCACTAAGTTTCTATCTGATTTTGGGTCACACAAATTTTTTAGTGTTTGTTTCCTTAACCGTAAATAGACATAATTTCTATTCAACACACCATGCGAAGCCAATGAGAAGACACACACACTCACAGACACACACATACATACACATCCCACAAGAAAATACTAGATACAATATATCAAATATTTCTTCTCATCCTTACTAGAGTTCCAAATAAGAAAAAGATCCCCATAGGTACCAGAAACCCCGAAGAAACCTAAAATCAAAGCCAGCCATATCAAAAGCTAAATAGCCCTGAGGAGTGTCAGGAGACATGAAGAAAGGCGGTAAAAATCTGATGCCTGAGAGGATTATGACTAAGGCTGCAAACTCTGTGTTTCATGGAACATTGGAACTGCTTAAATATAGGAGCTAGAAAGAAGAGTCCGGTTTGTGAAGAGGAGGGAAAGATTTATGCTCACTGGCCCAAGAACACATCATGACAAGCATGTTGGCAGCATTGAATGATGAATGGACAAAGAGCTTCCCTCAAGAAACTGAAACTAAAAGTCATGCCTGGATATTAAGCTCAATTTTTCACCACCTGCATGAAGTTAAAACCACAAATTTAGAAATTAAAATTCAGTATAAGCATAGATATATTGTTACATACTTCCTCCTTCTGTCCACTGAGGGGGCTAGAATACACCAACAGCAATGAGCACACCTAGTGTCCAGTCCTACTTTCTAAAGGCCATTCTCCAATAAAAAGAAGCAGGGTCCTTGAAGAAATGGCTACTTCTAGGGTTGGAGTAGGGAACATATGAGTCTAGGGCATCTTAAAGTGCTAGAAGGTAAGGAAGTAGCCATATATGAATTTTTTAAAATCCCATTACATTCTATTTATAAGAGACAAGACACATCTATCACAGTTTTGACCTAGATATTAGAATTATTTACCACAACAAAAAAAAAATTTTTTTAAGATTTTATTTATTTATTCTTGAGAGATAGAAGGAGAGACAGAGCCAGAGACACAGGCAGAGACAGAGCCAGACTCCATGCACCGGGAGCCCGACGTGGGATTCGATCCCGGGTCTCCAGGATCGCGCCCTGGGCCAAAGGCAGGTGCCAAACCGCTGCGCCACCCAGGGATCCCCTACCACAACAAAAAATTAAAGGAGAAAACATTTGGTGAAATTAATTGATGCAAAAAAAAAAAGCACTTGGCAAAATTCAACACACATTCATGACTTAAATAAAATGAAGAAAAAAATGATTCTTTGTTACCTCAGTAAAGGGTATCTACCACAGAGTAAATCTTATACTTAACAGTGAAAATTTAAAAGCATTCTTTCATTTTTTTTATTTTTTAAAAAGCATTCTTTTAAAATCAAAAACAAAACAAGAATTCCCACTATCACCACTGAAATTCAATATTGTATTAAAGGTCCTTGATAGAATAATAAGAAAAATGATAAACTATGAAAAAACAAACTTAATAAAAGATACACAGAGTTATTGTCAAAAAATTTATAAAATTTTACTGAGGGATATAAAAGAAGATCTGAATAAATGGAAAGATATAGCATATTTGTGGAAGGAAAAATCAGTATTTAAAAGAACTGAGTACTGTCGGATTTAGTCTATATTAAATGCAATTCCAGTCAAAGTCCAAAAAAGTTTGTCAGACTTCTATAAACTCGTTCCAGTGGAATAGCCAAGAATTGCTAAAATAATTCTGAAGTACATAAAAAGGGGAATTGCTTTGTCAGTTATCAAGATTTAACACGAAGTAATACCCATTAAAACTCCATAGTGTTGGCACAGATAGACTCAAATAGGTCAGTGGAGCAGACTAGAGAGCCCAGAAATACATGCATGCATACCTAAGATCTTATCTGACAGATGTCACATTATGAGTTCACAAGGAAAATATGGGCTTATCTACCAAGTAAGGAGTGTTTGGATGAAAGTTATCCATCTGAAAGAAAAAAGTATCTTAGATCTTCTTATACCATTTAGAAAAATGAAAACCAGATGAATTAAAGACCTAAATGAAAATAAAACTTAAAATATTTTAGAAAAAATTATGGGTGAATGTCTTCATGACCTTAGAGAAGGATTTCTTCAAAAAGTGCTGAAGTCATAAATAATAAAGAAAAATGACTAATATTCTTAATTATGTCAAAATTCAAGACTTCAAGGCAAGTCTCAGAATGGGAGAAATTTTTGCAATGCACTCACGCAATAAAACACATAAAGATTTATTAAGTATACACAAGATTCTTAAAAATCAACAGAAGAAAAAAGACAAACCAAAATGAAAATGGATAGAGGATATGAAAGGGAATTCCTATTATGATAAACATTTCAAATGCTTGACTTTATTATAATCAGGGAGATGTAAATTAAAACAATTCAATGCTACCTCTCCCTCCCCCCCCCCATCAAATTGGCAAAAATTTTACCCGAGTATTGAGATGATATGGGAATATGGGAATGCTCATAAAGCACCAAAGAGAGGATAAATTTGTATTACCATTTTGTGTATTTAGCAATTTCTGTTACTGAAAATATGCATTTCGAATAAGCTAAAAGGCCAGTAATAAGAGAATAGACAAACAAAATGTCCTATGTCCATACAATAGCTATAAGAGAGCCAATTAACAAGCCAGGTCTAAGTGTGTCCACACGAAATTTTTAGCAGGGAGTACAGGAGCACAACCTGGACAACTATTAGATTTTGTTCCTGAAAAGGGAGGAACAAAAACAATCTCTGGGTAACTGTGGAGGATTCACTGGAGCAGACAACTTAGACAGGGAGCTATTAAAATAATAAGGAACAGGGAGCCTGGGTGGGTGGCTTAATCAGTTAAGCTTCTGCCTTCCACTCAGGTCATGACCCTGGGGTCCTAGGATCGGGTCCAGCATCAGGCTCCCTGCTCAGCGAAGAGCCTGCTTCTCCCTCTCCCTCTGTGCCTTCCCTTTACTCATGTTGTCTTTCTCTCCCTCTCTCAAATAAATATATAAAATCTGTTTTGAAAAGTAGAATAAAATAGAATAACAACATCAACAACAACCTAAATAAAAACCAAGCAGCAACCGCAGCACTCACCAGTAATGATGATCGGCTGTCCTGGGCCCCAGGAGAGCAAGGTGCTAGGGCCGCCTTCTCCTCTGTGCACCTGCCAATTCCCAGAAAGGAACCAGGCCAACAATAACATCGCCAGGCTTAGAGGACTGAACTGGGGGCACACCTGCCAAAGTTGACCGCATCAAAGAAAATATGTGCGAGAAGAGTGCATTCGGATTGCAAACTGATTCTGGGTGAGGTGGAGGATTCAGAGTCCTTGGGTGGCAGAGGAGCTCAATGTAAGAGCTGGGCAGGGAGCAGCAAACAGCCTAACTGCAGGAAAACTGAGAGGCATCCGCCACTGAAGGAAGGCAGCGAGCAAAAGAGAAATTACTCCTAATACCTGATTTTCTTCCAGTGAGATTTCTTACACCACATTTTCTGTCCCTGGCCTTGCATTTGTTTAAATTTCATCATCCTGAAATTTTTAGTCTAAATCCCAAAAGCTTATACCAGCCTCTAGTTCATCGTGCATTAGCACTTAACCCTGTCTGGAGTCATCCCGTTTCTTGAGATTTACATCTGTCTTTCATCAATCACAAAAGTTCAGCAAAGTCTCATCGGTCTTGTTCACCTCGGCTCTCAGAAAAGTGACGGGCACATAACAGGTGGTAAATAAATCTTCATTGAACGAATGAATGCATTCTTTAGAACTGATGTATGTGTTTAGACGAGCAATAACTGATTCCGAATGATAAATGACTCTGATTAATTATTTTCAGTTGACAAATAACCCAGGATAATTCAACTAAGAGTAAGGTTTGGAATAAATTTGCCAGAAAATTCTTTAATCTTTCTTTACAGCATGGGCTCTGAGCCCCTGATCTCAATGTACATCCTTATCATCATAACAAGATAACGATTTAATCATTTTTATTCATTTTCCTTAATGTAAAACTCAACGAAATGTCATTATTTCACCACTGATATATGCATATTTGAAACAACATGTTTTGTTTCCCCTCTCAACTAAACAGGTAGTAATGCCTGTTCTTTACAGAGATTGGAGATATTCATATCTATTTCTTTCTTCATCGAAATGTGAGAATTCATTTTGAGAAATCTTCTTCTTTGAGTGTCTTGGAGTCAGGTGCTATTTAAAAATCTAAGATGCTGCTTAAACTTTAAATATTGTTTTCTTTTATCATTAATGCCTACAAGGAATAGATTACTCATTTAAAAAGGTAGTCTCAACTCTATTTCTGGAGTGATACTTTGGGAACTTAAACATCCCCAAACAGGGATGCCTGGCTGGCACAGTCAGTTAAGTGATGCATTCTTGGTTTCCATTCAGGTTGTGATCTCAGGGTTGTGGGATCAAGCCCTGTGTCAGGCTCATAATTCAAAATCTGCTTGAGATTCTTTCTTCCTCTGTCCCCCTCATCCCACGCTCTCTCTCTAAAATAAATAAACAAATAAAAGCTTTTAAAAATCTTTTAAAAAATATCTCCAAACAATAAATTCAATTCAAGACCCAGGTGATTGATTACTTTCCCTGATAAGTAGCAAATGGATGCTCAGTCCACACACAGGTTTAAGTAGTAGCTTTGCAAGTTCATTAACCCTGGAAAGCACATGCCTGGGACTTTTTCATCCAGACAATAGAAAGGATTAGCTCCCTCTACTCACTTCTTGGCATAAAGAGAAGGGCTGGTCTGCTGATGCTGGAAGAGTCAGCCTTCCAGCCAAAAAACTGTGGCGTGGTTGCTTTCCAATAGGTAAATCTGAACACAACTTCTCTTTGACTGGACTACAGAATTCTTTAAATGCCACGGAAACTTCAGCACAGATGAATTATTCACCCAAACCCAAGAAACTCTGGTGTAGTTAAGTGGTTAATTCAACCAACCTACCCAACTATTAAGTCTTATAGGAGCCCAGAGGCTACATGCCTTTGCCCCCTACCCCCTGATCTTCTGCAAGAGACACGCTTCATGCCCACAAAGGAGAAAAAGAAAGACCAGTAAGTCCAGGTGCCTCAGCTTTTCTTGGTTAACCTCCAAATGCCTAAAAGTGTGTCATGCACAGAGTGACCATATAATGTATTGCCCAAACCAGGACATTTGTGAGAGTGAAAGGGAATCCTAGCAGGCAGGGTCACACCAACAACAGGTATAAACCAGTATTGCCCAGACAAACCAGAATGTAGGGTGTATGGTCAACCTAGTGCCCACACGGGGTTCTGATAGTAACGAGGACCATAAAAATGTTCTTTGAGGAAAAGGTGATGGGTTTCTGCGTTTGGCATCTGTCACAAACTCTGTGTCTGCGAAGCTGCTGTTTATATTCATTGTGTCTCACACTGTTTAGGTTTAGCCTTACCTATTTCTGCCTGATGCAGCAAAATGCCATCCTCAGTCACAGGCCTGGGGCACTGTTCCTGTTACTTATTTATTTTCTGGTGGTGAATGCTTTGTCACCAGCGTTCAATTTCATTTGCTAGAGCTACTCATAAATATAACACCATCTGAGAATGTCAAGCCTTTTCTGTTTCTGTTTGTTGAAGTTCATCTATTTCAAGAAATCCACCCATAACCACTAACTCTTCAGTCTATTTGTTAGCAACTGCTTGCACTGGTGTTGACATGGAGTTCATGAGGAACCGTGACTTTGTGTGAGCTGGAAGTTGCCCATGACTGCTGGCTGCCAGCCTTGGAGAAAGATGAATCAAAGTCTTTGCTGAGTCTCTGTGCCACCTCACAAAAGAAGCATTTGCCATCTTCAAAATTTCTGCTTGGTCAGAAACTTTTTTCAGATAGTCTTTGCAGTCAAAAAAATAATAATAATATCAGAATTACATGGTGACTCTCTTACCTAGCAGCACAATGATAATCTGCTATTTTACACAATAATCCCACATACTCAACTCAGGTCTTTATACCTAAAGTTGGGCTGTAGATTCACGAATATCTACCCAGCCAGACTCTGCATCTCCATTATTAGGTTTTTGTCATTTCGCCACAACATCTCAGGTTGCCTCTCTTATAAAATAAGACTTGAACTACATTGTTACTCTCTGATTTTAATAAAGCAGAGCCCTGAGACTATCATTCAGGGGGAAATTCTGCGAAAGGAAACGCATTAAAATTTCAACTGCCATCAACATAGAAATGCAGATCAAAACCAAAATGCATCACTTCTGACTTTCTGGAATGTTTACAAGATTTGCCCAGTTGTTCTGCTCCTCTTTTGCTCTGGAGACAGGTTCTCAGATCATCCACAGCCAATAAAAAACAGAGTGAAAATTTAGTAGCACATCCAAGAGCTCTACAGTTATGAGCCAATCGTTCCCTGGCTGGGTAATTTCCCTCAGCAGGCACAAACAGCATATACATAGAGTTGGCACTAGCAGCATCACAGGGAGGAATAACCATATCCACATTCCATGGACAACTCAGCTCACTGACTATGTCAAGTACTCTGCTTATAGTCAACAATATGAATTAGGCATCATTGTTATCCCTATTTTAAAGATGAATAAACTAAGGTCTAGTAAGTTTAACTACTCAAGAATACACTGCTAGATATGAGTGAAGCCAGCACTAAGTCAAGAAGCAATTTTACTCTAAAGTCTACACCCTCCATACTCTTCTGTATTCCCCACATTGCTAAACTCCTACAGTAGGAACAAATGTAATGTGATTTGGAGGAAATGGTAAATAACATGAGTAGTCTGAGAAAAGACTAGAAGTAATAGTCCCATCGGGGAGAAAAATTACCAAGGCAGCAGAAACTTTGAGAAAACAGATTCTGTTTAGTATTAGGATATAATGAGGGATGACTCTTTCGATTTCCAAAAAGTTATGCTAGAAAAGATCTTTATTTATTCATTTATTCAGTCAGCAAATATTTATTGAGTATCTGCTATGTGCCAAGAACTGTTTTATGTGTTGAAGATGAGGGTAGAAAGAGACAAAGTCCTTCCCCTCAAAGAACTTAAATTCTAGAGAAGACAGATGACATACAAGCCAGTAAATAAAAATACAATTTCAGGTAATAATTGTTAAGAACTGTGAAGGATCTGACATCGTATCCTACTTGCAAGCTAGCAAATTAGCTTGCCACAGTTTCAATGGAGAAAGAAGACCTAAAATTTTATATCCAGCAAAGATATCTTTAAGAAATAAAGGCAAGATAAAACTGTGTGTAGGTGAACAAAACAGGAAAAAAATTCATCAGCAGGAAACCAGCACTAAAGAAAATACCAAAGAAATTCTGAACACAGAATAAGAATGTGATCCCGGTTCTATGAGAACAGGACCATGAAAATGTAGGAAGAGTTAAAGATTAATAAGAAAAAAGTTATGTGGATAAATTCAAATGAATATTTACTTATAAAAGACAACATCTGGGATCCCTGGGTGGCGCAGCGGTTTGGCGCCTTCCTTTGGCCCAGGGCGCGATCCTGGAGACCCGGGATCGAATCCCATGTCGGGCTCCCGGTGCATGGAGCCTGCTTCTCCTCCCTCTGCCTGTGTCTCTGCCTCTCTCTCTCTCTCTGTGACTATCATAAATAAAATAAAATAAAATTCTTAAAAAAAAATAAAAGACAACATCTTCTGAGATTTAAAGTATATGTGCAAGTAAATATATTGCAACAATAGCACAAAAGGCAGTAGGAGGTAAATGGGCTCTTAGTCCAGGTCCTCTAAGAAGCAGATACCAAGACTAGATTAGCCACACAAAAGAATTATACGGTTGAGGCCCATAAGGGAAAGCAGGGAGGGAAGTGGGGAAGGCAAAAATTGCTGTCAGTTCAAACTGTAAGTTCCATGTCCTTTACAAGGGTTCATGGGACATTTGTTAAGATTGTCATAAAATGGGTGGCTCAGCGGTTGAGCATCTGCCTTTGGCTCAGGGTGTGATCCTGGGGTTCTGGGATCGAGTCCCACACTGGGCTCCCTGCAGGGAGCCTGCTTCTCCCTCTGCCTATGTCTCTGCCTCTCTCTGTGTGTTTCTCATGAATAAATAAATAAAATCTTTTTAAAAAAAGATTGTCATAAAACATGTTAAATAATTGAAATCATTCATGATATGTTTTATAGACATGGTGTAAATAAACTAGAAGTTGATAACCAAAATAATCTCCCAAACCAAGGTTTGGAAATTAAGCAATGCACTTCTGAATAATTCATGCTCAAAAAACATCATATTTGGAAATAAGAAAAACTTCACAATTGAATGATAATAAAATAGTGCCTCTCAAAATTTGTGGACATCAATTGAAGCTTAGAAGGAAATTTGCAGCCTTGGTATATTTATCAGATTAAAAAAGGCTAAAAAAATCAATGATTGAAATAGTTACCCCAAGAAACAAGGGGAAAAATGGCATGGCAAATGCAAAGGAAATAGGAGAGAAATAATAGAGATAAGAGCAGAAATGAATGAAATCGAGAAAGATATACATACAGGGTAGAGAAAATTCCTGGAACAAATCATCAAAAAATGTAATGATTTATCAGCTTGTATTTTTTTAAAAATATTTTATTTATTTATTCATGAGAGACACAGAGAGAGAGGCAGAGACACAGGCGGAGGGAGAAGCAGGCTCCCCATGAGAAGTCTGATGTGGGACTTGATCCCAGGACCCCAGGACCACGCCCTGAGCCGAAGGCAGACGCTCAACCACTGAGTCACCTAGCCATCCCTATCAGTTCATATTTTAAGTCCTCTTTCAATTTGGTTGAGTGAAAACCTTGGAAGAAGCAAAGGAATTACTATCCAAACATTTAAGTCATTTAATTCCTTAACCCCAGCACTAATACTTTGAAATATCCATGTTTGGCATGGTGGGGATTTTTAACACCATGGTGGCAATGCACCATACTGGAAGGAAAACTTTCCTCTATGAAATGAAAAACAGAGGTTATGAAGGAGGAGATAGGAGAGAAGAATCAGCCGCCCTCACATGGGCTTTCATACTCATATTCTCTCAGGCAGATCCATTTTGGCACATAATATACAAAAAAAGTTAAGGAACACAAATAGATGTACTTAGAGCTTTCCATGTCAGCATATCTCCTGGATTTGCCTACTCCCACGGGCAATCCTAGCTTGTTTTAAGTGAATTGATTATTTTTTAGGATCTGAATCCCTTGAGAAACCGATGGGCACCCTGAACCATCTCCCACAGAATATCGCACGAACATGCATACCCAAAACTCTTCAGGCAGTTCTAGGGAATTCACAGACTGTCCTGAATCCCGTGCATGGATTCTTACCTTAGAAACCCTGGCCAACATGTGTAACAACGTGGATGGACCTAGAGGGTATTTTGCTAGGTGAAATAAGTCAGACTGAGAAAGACAAATACCACACGATTTCACTCATCTGTGGAATCTAAACTAAGCAAACAAAAAGCAGAATCAGACCTATAAATATAGACAACAAACTGATGGTTGCCAGGGGGAGAAAGGTAGGGTTTGGACAAAAGGGGTAAAGGAGAGCAAGAGATACAGGCTTCCAATTATGTAATGAATAAATCAGGAATAAAAGGCACAGCATAAGGAATATAGGCAGTGATATCCTAATAGTGATCCTAATAGTGATTATGGTGACAGGCAGTAGCTCCACTTGGAGTGAGCCCAGCATGATGTATAAACTTGTTCAATCACTATATTGTACACCTGAAATGATGTAACATTGTATGTAAACTATACTCAAATGAAAAAATAATAATATTTAAAAACTTAATTTAATTTTTTTAAAAAAGAAACCTGGCCAGAACCAGCAACCTAATTTGGAGGCGAGGGATTCAGACGTAGAAGAGTAAGGTATCTCAGAGAACATATGTTGAGCCCCTGGCCCACAGAGTCATTTTTAAAAAGATTCCTCTCCTTTTCCGCTTCTCAAAATCATAGATCTAGCTTGTTTCAGAAGCAGGATGAAAATTTGGATCTCCTAAATTTCTGTTAAATCACATGTACTTTTAAAAGTAAGGTCGTTGATCTAATTTACCCAACCAAGCCAAAGGTCTATGTTTATAACCACATCTTTCATTTGTTTGTCATTCTGGCATAATATTTAAAAAATCTTTCCCTGTGAGACTTAAATATTGAAACTTTCATTCTCATATAAAATCCTTGATGTTGAGTTTGAAACAAATGTTTGTTGAGCCACAAAGAAAATTTTTATTTTGACAGGGTGTTTAAAAATTAATTATTATTTCTGAGGTCTCAGAACTGCTCCAGCAGCCCTGAAGCACTCCCAGACCGGGATCATAGAACACGTAAACAAACAATGGTGACAAGACAGCCCAAGGGCCACCCCACATGTCTGAGAACAGAACTCAGATAAATAGTCATTTTTCTTTTCAGCTGCCGAGAAAAGAAGAATATAATTTTTCATTCCACCCCCAGGACCAGATTCCAACTGTTAAGACTATTCCCAGGAATTAAAATAAAAATACCACGGACTCAAAAATGAATCACAGGTAATTACTAGGTGCCTCTAGCTTTGTGTTTTCTTTTTCCATTGTATATATGTCTGGCTTTTTTGTCTTTATCAAGTTGATAGTTTGCTCATTTAGATCTGAGGTGCAGAACACCATTTTGTATCTTTAGTGCAATAAGGTTGAAAAAGTGGAAAGATGCATCGATTTAATTACGAGCCTTAATATGCTACTAAGATGCTATGTGAGGTACATATTTCATGCGTTAAGATGTTGTTCTTCAAATTGTGAAAAATATTGTTAAATGCTCCATTAGAAACTGCTTCGTGTTTTATGTATCTGTGTAAGTCAGTGGTTCTCAACAGGTTGTGTGTGGGGAGGGATGTAATTTTGCCCTGTGGACAACATTTGGCAATGCCCAGAGAAATTGTTGATGGTCACAGCTTGGGAAGATGTGTGCTATTGGCAGCTAGTGTGTAGGAGCCAGGGATGCTGCTAAACATCTTACAATTCCCGCAACAGCCTCCCATAGCAGAGGATTGCCCAGAGCAAAACATCATTAATGATGAGGTTAAGAGAGCCAGGTGTAAGTTTACATGTGTAAATTTGTATTTGTTTCTCTGACAACTCTGCATTACCTGTAGATTTATGTCCACTTCTTCAAAATAAACAAAAATGTTTTTAAAAATCAGTTTACTTTGTCTAGAAGCACTTACCATATCAAAAAGATCATTGAAAGTAAATGCATTATTTCTAACATTTTCATGTTTATCAGTGTTCTGCGTGTGATTAAAAATCTATTCAAGGATATAAGAAAGGACACATAGAAAAAAGGAACAAGAATTTTTTTTAAAGATTTTATGTATTTATTCATGAGAGACACACAGAGAGAGAAAGGCAGAGACACAGACAGAGGGAGAAGCAGGCTCCATGCAGGGAACCTGATGTGGGACTGGATCCCAGGACTCCAGGATCACACCCTGGGTCAAAGGCAGGTGCTAAACCGCTGAGCCACCCAGGGATCCCCAGAACAAGAATTAAAATAAAGGTTGATCTTTATACTTCATGGATATAGAAAACAATTTTGTAAAACACATTTGGAGTATTAATAATTTCCACTTATTGATGTTTTAATTCTATGTTCCATTTGGTAATGTCACGTTCTTTTTGCTGGCCAAAGAAATATTTTTTAAATAAACAGAAAGTCAAAGATGTATCTTCAATATGTATCTATTTATGAGGTTTCCCCACCTCTATCCTTAACCAAAATTAAGTTTCCACAACATTTTAACTGAAGATCCAAAAACTGCCACTCTAGCAAGTATGGTAGTAACATACATGATGAACTCTTTGGTTGTTACTGGAAGCAATTGCAGACAACAGAACTCCCTCTAGCTGGTTGCCAATAAAAAGTTCTTTTAGAAAGAGTATGTAGGGGATCCCTGGGTGGCTCAGCGGTTTAGCGCCTGCCTTTGGCCCAGGGCGCTATCCTGGAGTCCCGGGATCGAGTCCCACGTCAGGCTCCTGGCATGGAGCCTGCTTCTCCCTCTGCCTGTGTCTCTGCCCCTCTCTCTCTCTCTCTCTCTCTCTCTGTGTGTGTGTCTATCATAAATAAATAAATAAATATTAAAAAAAAAAGAGTATGTAGTTTAGAGATTATATTAAACCATCTGAGTCCTGGGTTTGACTACCACACAGCCAAAAGAGAGCAGACGGGGAAAAGCTGAAAGACACTACTTTTGAAAGACAAAACACAACTGTACTGCCCCCATCATTCGATACTTGTGACCCCAAGCCAGACACCTCATTGTGGTAACACAGAAGGACCAGGCACTTCTACCATCCTCCCCCTGTGTTGCACACTGCTACCTCTAAACCAACTCTAGGCGGGTCGACTTGGAGAAAACTAGATTTCTTGCAACACCATAGTTGCTAGGGAATGTAAAAATGTAGGTTTTAGTTTTATAGTCTTCATGGTTCTAGACGTCAAGATAAAAGTGATTGGAATGGGACCTGAGCCAAATTATAGTATTTGCCGCAGTCACCAAATTATTTTAAGACATATCCGCAGTTGAAAAAGTATTTATTTTAGAGCAGTCTAATTTGGCTCTAAAACTATTCATCATCCTGTTTGTCTGTTTGGGGGTGTTGCTCTTCTTCATGTTTGTATTCTTTCTACAGACGGGTTCTTTTCTAAAATATTAAGCTTAATTGCCATATCATTTATTTATTCTATTAATAAACATGGAAAGCCTACTATGGAACAAGCACTGCTCCATTCTGCACATACAGCTGTGAATTTAAAAAGGCAAAAATCCTTGTCCTCATGGAATTACATTCCAAGGGGAGCTCAGTAAGTCAATTAGGATTAGGGTCAGCTACACATAACAAAAACAAAACTAAGCTAAACTGCATTTCAGTAGCATCAACAAGACAGAAGTTTGTCTCTTACGTAAAAGAAGTCCGAAAAAGAGAAAGATTACAAAAATAGCCTTATTCTTCCCCCTTTCCTATATCATCCCTTGTTATGTAACCAGTAGTTCCTCTCACTGAAGAGGTGGAATCCATATCTTGAATCTGAGCTGGCCTTGTGACTTGCCTTGGCCAATAGAATGGGACAGAAGTGCTGGTGTTCCAGTTCCAACACTAAACCGTGACTTCATCAAGATAAGAAGCTTTTGCACGGCAAAGGATACAGTCAACAAAACTCAAAGACAACCTACATAATGGGAGAAGATATTTGCAAATGACCTATCAGATAAAGGGCTAGTTTCCAAGACCTATAAAGAACTTATTAAACTCACCACCAAAGAAACAAACAATCCAATCATGAAATGGGCAAAAGACATGAACAGAAATCTCACAGAGGAAGACATAGACATGGCCAACACGCACATGAGAAAATGCTCCGCATCACTTGCCATCAGGGAAATACAAATCAAAACCACCATGAGATCCCACCTCACACCAGTGAGAATGGGGAAATTAACAAGGCAGGAAACCACAAATGTTGGAGAGGATGCGGAGAAAAGGGAACCCTCTTACACTGTTGGTGGGAATGTGAACTGGTGCAGCCACTCTGGAAAACTGTGTGGAGGTTCCTCAAAGAGTTAAAAATAGAGCTGCCCTACGACCCAGCAATTGCACTGCTGGGGATTTACCCCAAAGATACAGATGCAGTGAAATGCCGGGAACCTGCACCCCGATGTTTCTAGCAGCAATGTCCACAATAGCCAAACTGTGGAAGGAGCCTCGGTGTCCATCGAAAGATGAATGGATAAAGAAGATGTGGTCTATGTATACAATGGAATATTACTCAACCATTAGAAACGACAAATATCCACCATTTGCTTCAACGTGGATGGAACTGGAGGGTATTGTGCTGAGTGAAATAAGTCAATCAGAGAAGGACAAACATTATATGTTCTTATTTATTTGGGGAATATAAATAATAGTGAAAGGGAATAGAAGGGAAGGGAGAAGAAATGGGTAGGAAATATCAGAAAGGGACAGGGAACATAAAGACTCCTAACTCTGGGAAACGAACTAGGGGTGGTGGAAGGGGAGGAGGGCGGGGGGTGGGGGTGAATGGGTGACGGGCACTGAGGGGGGCACTTGATGGGATGAGCACTGGGTGTGATTCTATATGTTGGCAAATTGAACACCAATAAAAAATAAATTTATCATTAAAAAAAAAAAAAACCTAAGGGGTCTTCATGTGTCCACTTGTTCTTTTGTGCCTCTGTCGTTACAAGAGAGGGATGTGCCCAACCACTCTGCTGGAGGATGAAAGACACATGGAGCAGAGCTGGGTCATACCAGCGGACCCATTTGAACCCAGCCTAGACCCATCAAATCTCAGTTGACCTCTAGAAGCAGGAGAGAGCCCTTATGAGCTCAACTCCACAGCTGTGCAAGAAATAAGTATTTTTGTAGACTGCTGAGGTTTTGTGAACATTTCTTTTTTAGCATTATTGTGGCAATAGAGAACCAATATAGGAACAAAGCAGTCTGCGCAAGCGTGAAAGCTCAGAAGTGTTAGGGACCCAAGTTCCTTGTATTCTGTAGGTTTGATCCTCAATTTGTGACTTCTATTTTATCATCTAATAGTGCTGCTGAACCATCACATCCAAATGCACACATCTCAGCCAGTGGGAAACCAACAAGGATGAAAAAAGAGACAAATGCTCTTTTTTAAGGAAACCTGTAAGTTATAGACACATCCAATTATAAGGAATAAGAATAAAAAATGTAGCATTTCTATTGCCTGTGCCTTGATAAAAACAAGGGGTTCTGTCAGTAAGGAAGAAGGGAAGGCTAGATTCTGGGGGACAACTGGTAAGCCTCAAGTGCCAGTAAAACATACTGACAGAGGGTGGCTCAGTCGGTTAGGTGTCTGCCTCTGGCTCAGATCTTGATCTTGGGGTTCAGGGATCGAGCCCCACATTGCTCAGCAGGGAGTCTACTTCTCTCTCTCCTGCTTGCTACCCATTCCTCTGCTCATGCTCTCTGTCTCAAATAAATAAATAAAATCTAAAAAAAAAAAAAAAAAAAAGAACCTAAACAGGGATGCCTGGGTGGCTCAGGGGTTTAGCACCATCACCATTGGCCCAGAGCATGATCGTGGAGTCCCGGGATCGAGTCTCGCATCAGGCTCCCCGCAGGGAGCCTGCTTCTCCCTCTGCCTGTGTCTCTGCCTCTCTCTCTGTGTGTGTCTCTCATGAATAAATAAATAAAATCTTTAAAAAACAAACAAACCATACTGACAGAAAGAAAGATACCTATTTCCTCACTTCTGTTCTCATTTAGGGCTCTTTCCAAATGAAAGCAGTTTTCTAAGTTTAAGACTCATTGTTTTCCGGATGGACTGTGCAATTATAATACTTAATAATTAAAGAAATATTAATATTCATAAAACCCCAAAAGAATTTTTTCCTATGGCATTTTACTGCTTATGCAATTTTGCTGTTTGCCAAAGGGACAAAGCCCTGTTTTTTCAGAAATAGTCCCGATATTGTTCGACTGTCTAAATAATTCAGCTGGTGTTTGAAAGTGTTACAACAAAGAAATGTTCGTTTTTATCATAAGTGCTCATCCAGCATAACAGCGGATTCCGTCTGGGCTGAAAGACTAGCTTTAAAAAGACATTTTGGGGTAAAAGGATGGGAAACAGAGGGCTAATCACTTTTGTACCTACAGGGCCACCGTTCATCCCCATACTGTAGAATCCACCTGGCAATGTGTATTTAATTATATTTTTGAGTAAGGGACCCAAACATAGTAAGGAAATATATACCAACAATTTAAACTGTAATTTCCCTATTCTTGAGTTCTTTTTTTTTAAGATTTTATTAATTTATTCATGAGAGACACAGAGAGAGTCAGAGACACAGGCAGAGGGAGAAGCAGGCTCCATGCAGGGGCCCGACGTCGGACTTGATCCCGGGTCTCCAGGATCACACCCTGGGTCGAAGGCAGCGCTAAATTGCTGAGCCACCCGGGCTGCCCTATTCTTGAGTTCTTAATTCCAAAATAAAATCTTAAATTCACTTGAGCAGAGATATATTTTTCAGGATGTGAAATGAAATGTACCTAGCCTGCGTGTGCGCACACACACACACACACACACACAGAGCTAGAAATTGAAATCATTTCCTCAACTCCTCATACTCTTACGGAACTGCTCGTATCTGTTCTTCAGTCTTTGCAAAGTGAGCAGTGGGGCAAATTACTGGCTATTGATAACTGAAAAAGTGATAGACACCCAACCTCAGATGGGAAAATCATGCAGTTCTCTCTTCCAGAAGTTTCAAATTGAGACACAGCAGCTCTACGCTCTGAAGGCAATGACCTGAGAGAATTTTGGTGGAGCCATTTCTTATCACAGCCCTGCTTAAGCACTGGATGTCAGCCTTTAGACAATAAAGAATGAAGCAAACAGGCAGAGTTACAAGAAACCATGAAGTTCAAAAATGACAGAGAGAAAGAGAGACAATGAATAGCTGTCTGTTTCTGATGACTTTCCTGGCTTTGGTCCCTCCTGAAGACAAATCAACCAAGATATTTGCTTTGGGTCAAATTATTGTCTTCTTTCCTGTTACCAGCTCTCATGATCAACTATATGAGCTACTATCTAAAGCCAGTCTCTCCACTTGTAAACTGAATCACATCCTTTAGCTCCTAATCAAGGACATCATTCCAGAAATCATCCTCAATTTCCCCTGCAACATCATTTTTTTTCTCAATACTAAATCATTCCCCCCAGTGCCAGAGCAGTACCTGAAACATAGTAGATTCTAAAGAAATATTTGTTGAATGTACACACCGAAGGGGGAAAAGTATAGTCACAAAAATTAAGGCTTCAAAAGTATAGATTGGCAATAGAGCAGGGAGAGGAAGGAGTAGGGAACAAGAGGGGAAAGTTAAACCACCGGAGAAATATTTAGGAAGGTCACAACCCCAAGACATGGGCCCACTAAAAGATTGAGACTAGGGAAGCCTGGGTGGCTCTGTGGGAAGCATCTGCCTGCAACTCAGGTCATGACCCCAGGGTCCTGGGTCCAAGCCCCATGTCAGGCTTCCTGTTTAGTGGGGAATCATTTGTCTCTGCCTCTGCCCCTTCACTCTGCTCATGCGTTCTCTCTGGATCTCTTTCTCTCTCAAATAAATAAATAAAATCTTTAAAAAAAAAAAAGACTGAGATTTAATCATAAGATGATAGAATGCTATTTCACTTCCACACTTTATCATAATACCAACGGGACTCCCGTATAATAACAATGGCTTGTGGCTGAAAACTTCAGGCCCTTTCTAGGGGGGCAGGGAGTACTTAGGGAAGTCTCAAGTCAAGAAAGGAGACAAAACCAAGACCATTAGAGGAATTTTAAGGCTCTGACACCTGTAGAAACAGCAGACACTAATATAGTGCAACTTCCAGCCCAATTAACATAAATCCACCCACTACAGGCTTACTCACAGTAGCTTCTATTATTTGATACCACATGTCCAACTTTTAAAAGTAGACTAAGGAGACATGTATGGCTACTTACATGTAAGTAGCCTTACATGTAAGGTTAAATGTAAGGTAAGTGTCATTACCTTTAAGAATGACATTCTGGAAAGGAAAAGGACAGTGGAGGAAAACTAAGGAATTCCAAATAAAGTATGTACTTTAATTAATTATAATACCTCTATAGTGGTTCCTTAACTCTGACAAATGTACCATGTTAAGATTATAATAAGAGGTACTGGGTGAGAAGGATATGGGAACTCTGTACTATCTGTGCAATTTTTCTGCCAACCTATAACTATTTTAAAATTTAAATGCATATTTGAAAAATCAGAAAAGAAGCTGAAAATCACTGTCAGTTAATTGGCACTCACCATCATATTGCTTTCTTCTCTGTTCATTAAAAATATCCCCCTGGGATCTGGAGATCAATACAGAGTTTTCACAGAAATTGAAATATCCTAGAGGCAAGTGTCCTAACAAAAAACATAAAATACTTAGTTTTTAAATACTTAGTTTCAATTTTCCTCCTCCACATCAATAAGACAAGAAAAGGAAAAACTTCTCTCATTTCTATCTTCAAGTCTAAGCTAGGATTACTAGGTGGAAAAGGGGTAGAAAAATTATTAATATTTAAGGCTCTTAGCTTTGATAGTTCTTGGCATATTCTGTTATTTCACAGAGAATATTCTCCTTGGGGTGGAAGTAGATGTTGAGCATCTATGTTGGATGTCTACAGGTCAAGGTAATAAGAGTAACAGTCATGCAGACTTGTTTGGTTTCCATGCCAGGAAATAATGCATTGTTCCTTTGCCTTCCTTAGGCTCATAGAAGACAGCAACCTCTCAGCTTCCACCATTAAATTGAGCTCTGAAAAAATAAATAAATAAATAAATAAATAAATAAATAAATAAATAAACAAATAAATTCCTCTGTTTTTATAACTCAAGAAACATTTAGTAAGTGATCACTAAATATAAGCTAATAACTAAGAATGATTAAAATTCCAGCTTTGAAGAAGTTTATAACCAAAAGAGATATGTCATGTACCTAAGACATACAACAAAATATATAAAATTCTGTACTATGTAGTGAGGGATGGGGAAGTAGATCCAGAAATTAGAAGTAGGATCCCTGAAATGTAACAGCTTCCATATTACTTAGAAAAAAAAAAAAGATCACAGGGACACAAGCATGTGAAAGAATTTAAGGTCACATTCATATACTGTAAGAGGATAGTTCTCATTATCACAACCCAGGTATTTCAGAAAAGCATTTTCTGAAGTATAGATTCTTTCTTGCCATCCTTGCCCTCCAATATTTCTCCTTTCTAATTGACAGCAAGCAGTATTGACCCCAATAGCTGGAGTATATTTTAAAAATAGGAGTATTTTTAAAAAATAGCTGAAGTCCAGGCATCTCCAAAATAGCTCATTTTGGAACCTTGAAGCCAGTTAATTTTCCTCACATCACTCTGCATGGTCCTCCAAAATGCAAACCTTTGAGATCATCCATCTTTTTCCCTACCCTCATTTCTCCTAGCCAAACTTCCATGGTCATATCTCCTCACCTCTGAATTTTACCTCTGCCTGTTCCATTGTGCCCTCTGAACCCCCAAATCCTCTATATGAATTTCTCCTTCCAGGGTGTTTTTTCCTACTCTCTTTATAGTGAAGTCCTCTCTCTTGACTCCAATCTAGTATTAGGCACTTTCTCCTCCATGCTCCCTCCTACATCTATTCCCTAAATTTACTCTACAGCTTTGTGATAATTCTGTTTCCTATTTATTTTTGCCCTCCCAGAACCTAGCAAAGGCTTTACCAAGCATTAAATAAATGATTGAATGAACACAAGAACGACACTTAGCAAATGCAAATTTGTGTGGTCAAAATTGCACATGCATGTGGTTTAGAGGAAGAGTTGATTGTATTTGGACTAGAGTTAATCAAGCAAAGCAGCAGCTCTCAGTTAAATGAACTGGAGGATTCATCTATGAAAATATAACTCCTATCACTTAAAATGAAAAAAAAAAAAGAAAAGATGATTAAATTTTCCCTTTTTTTCCCTCCAACCTTCCTAAGTCCCTAAGGAAATGTAGTAATATTATCTGTTTGACAGCTTCTCTCTATGAACCTTCTACACTTACACATCATGATGACAGATGCTGATAAGGTAAGAGGAAATAGCAGTTTTCACAGCACCCACATGGTCAGTGAGAGGCAATTCACACATTGGGAGGCGGAGTCCTGGTCACCGACTGCCTGCTGAGCGCTGCTGCTCAGATGAGAATAAAGAACCAGAACGTTAGTTGATGTCAGACCTTCCTGGATTCATTGACAAGTGAAGAAATCAAAAAACTTAAAAACAAAACTGTCGTATCATTTTCCCCATTAGAATTTGCACTTTGAACAGTGGATGCCCAGCAATAACTGAAAGAATTCAATAATTCAATTCATGGGCTGGTAGGCATTTATATTTTGTAAACTTTTCTGTAAAAATGTTATATAATGATAAAAAATGAAATGAATCTCATGGTTTAATATTACAGAATAAGGAAAACTCATTCTTAATAAGTCACAAGTTAAATTTACCATGAATAATTATTTAAGTAGTAAAGGTCAAAAAGGAATCAGAGATCAATAATTGAACACAGGACAATTTTTTGACTTTTCACTCCAGCACTACTTTTATTCAAAAATTGCTGTAGGAATGACATTGCTGAAGGAAATAAAATAACAGGCAGTAATCATTTTGACAGTCAGGTTAGGAGAATAATTCCATGTTTCTTAGTCTTCCTCTAAAGTAGAGACGTTTTAGAAGATACTTGCTATGATCTGTACAGAACTTAATTTACATCCGTCTCTCCCCGCTCAAGTGTTTCTTGAGCCATTTGAGAAATAACACCAGAGAGTAAGATGCACTGGGGTGAAAATATCACCATTTTTATTCTTTAAGTTGTTATGGGAGAATGTGGCTTCAATATTCAGCAGCAGTGTGTGTCTAGTGCTGCACCACGGAATGAGACAGACTCACCCATCAGTCAGGCTGGGCTGAAATCCAGAAGCCTTCCCAGAAGGCAGAGCTGGAGCTTGGAGGAGCAAAGGCATGGAGCTCCAAAGAGAAGGGGAATGGAAGGGGTGGAGCTCTATGTGTCTGAGTCCTCCTCCCAAATTCACCAAGCAGGTGCGATTGAATGGAAAAGGGTGACCAGCAAAAGTGAAGACAGACAAGAGTGACATCCAGAGGATGAAATACAAACTGAAAGATGCTGGATGTTGTACTAATTCATGGCCCCCAGCCAAGAGGGAAACATCAGGAGTTCAGAGGCAGTGCTCCTTCATTCCCAAAAGCTACTTTGCTTTTTTGCTGGCCTCTGACTTAGGCCTTGTTACCATTTGCAAAACCCCCTTCATATATATTGAAATGGGTAATAGCTATTTTCCTAGCTGGACGATAAGCTCCCTGAGGGCAAGGAATATATCTGTTACTGTACATGTAACTGCACAGCATCTAGCACAAAGCCTGGTGTAGAGCTAATGCTCAAATATTATTCATTGAATGAATGAATGAGTGAGTGAATGTGAATAATATCCAGGCACGACTCAGGAAAACCTCACAAGTAGTGCATGGGAGCTACCACCTTTGCCACAGAAAATCCCATTGCTTCCTTTGTATGTCTTTCTCCTCTCTCTCTCTCTCTCTCTTTCTCTCTCTCTCTCTCTCTCACACACACACACACACACACAGGGGAGTATTTGTAATGGAAGAACAGAGTCCGCTATTGAACGCAGCTTGTCTCATGACCGGGGAGCCAGGAGGATTTCCAGGATAGGGGGGACAGCAGGCGACAGGCTAAAGAATGGCAAGCTGTGTCTGAAGTGTTAGTATATGAAGCTGTAGAAGATATGGAGGATAATTATGCAAATGAAGGGAAAAAAATTTAGCCAGGCAACAGCTTTTTCCATTTTTTTCCTTTTATGTAAATACATTATTTTTCAAATCATACCAGTATGCAACACTTTGGAAGCATGGTAGGGAGCGGCTATAATTATTTAACCCAAGAATGTATTTGCTGTGACACCGAACGAGGCAGTTTAGCAGCATTTTTGACAATTGACTCTGTGGTCACACGGATCTCAGCTCTGACCTCTCCCTAGTTACATGATCTCAGCGAAGTCACTTAATCTCTCAAAGCTCGGTTCCTCATCTGGAAAATGTGAAAAACAACGGCTACCGGACAGTTATTGTAAGAGTTAAACCAACAAAGTACATGCAGCACTTAAGAAAGTGCCTGAACCACAGACACACGACCCTGAATAAATAATAGCCATTGTTATCCTTTCTCTTCAAACACTTAGTAAGCTGTAAGTCACTGCATAAACGTAAGGGATTATTATTACTATTATTGTAGGAAATTTTGCTGCTGGTTCACAAAAAGGCAACGGCTAAATAGAGGTTGCTTCCTTCCATATCCATCTATTACACAGAAGCTAACAGCTGCACATTAATGGCCATCTAACTCCCCAGTGGGATGTGAGCCGTATTATAACAGAAAAGGTTATAGCCTCATTAGGCATATAAGGTGTGTTGTGGAGCAGGAAGTCACACGTTGGATGTGTCTTATCACTTGTCATCTTGTCATACTTGTTAAGTCAACAGATACATATAAATTCATAACAGTTTAGGTGCTGTGATTTTTAATTGCTTTTTAAAAATTTTCTTTCAAATCCACGTTTTCTATTTGATAGCTCTGAGGTTAAATGTTTAATGTGGGGCATTGTCATTGCTGTGCACTTCAATATATAGCCATTGTAATTAAGATTTCAAGTGACTCTGGTTCTGAAGTGCATTGCCTCCGGTTTGCATAATGCACAATATATTCATTGTTGTGGCTTCCTTTGCATAAATCAATCTTATTAATATCTTATTCATCTTCTTGCCTTCCAGAGTCTTGAATCAAATTAATTCTCTGAAGGAAGAAATGTCAGGACTCAGGCAGCTAGGGAGATCTGCATAATTCTAGTCCGTTTTTCAATAAAATTTGTACTACAGATGGTCACATGATTTACTAGCAAATTTTAACTCTGCTGCCTCTTTGTTTCTGTAGGAAACAAGAACAGAGATTTGTATCTACATATAATGTGCAGAGAACTGGAGTAAAAGGGTTAAAGAAAAAGAGTGGGCATCAAGCTATGACAGTGAATCCCAGCTGGTTCCCCTAACAGTTATTCTAGAGGGAGTCCCAGTTTGAAAAGAAGCGAAAGCACTGTCATTATGAAAACTTGAAGCATTAACATTCTATTCTGTTAGCATAAAGGTGAGGCATCACATGCTGTGGGTGGTGGCAGTCGCTGCACTGAGGATTAAGCTTGACACCGACAACTCCCACCCTAGTGGGTGATGTGGAGTGAATTTGAAGACCCCAAAGCAGGATCCCCTAGCTGATTCTGCTTAGACCCACCTAGGCCTGGTGTGAAACCACAAAAAAATCCCTCAGAAAACAAGGTGAAGATTACTGAAAAGGGGAGAAGGTTGTCCTTTACATAGCTCCTTGAAAAGCTGATCATGACATCCACAATCAAATAAAATATGAATCTCTTCACAAGACACCTTTTTCTTTCACCTTGCAGAAGGGCATGTGTACTTCTTTTGCTCTCAACAACATGGTTATTTCTTCCCAGCCAAGTCTGCTATAGATGTCAATTTTCTCTCTAGCTAGAAAGTAATCGTTGTGCCTATGCGCCTTGATCTCCTCTATAGAGTTTATCAATAAAACAGTTCTGGATATGGAAACATTTCTATTTGCATGAAATAAAAGATAACTGAAATAAGAAAAAAGTGTCATATTAAAATCTAATACTTGGGATCCCTGGGTGGCGCAGCGGTTTGGCGCCTGCCTTTGGCCCAGGGCGCGATCCTGGAGACCCGGGATCGAGTCCCACGTCAGGCTCCCGGTGCATGGAGCCTGCTTCTCTCCCTCTGCCTATGTCTCTGCCTCTCTCTCTCTGTGACTATAATAAATAAAATAAATAAATAAATAAATAAAAATAAAATCTAATACTTTCCTCTACTCCTACTTTCCTATCTTCCACTTTTATAATGAAATATGAAGGCAGGATTTCTTTGAAATCTTAGAAGTTTATCCAACAAACATTTATTATACCCCAACGGTGCCAGGTTTTATATTGAACACGAGAAACATGAACTCAATGCACACATTTATGTATAAAAATGTATTGAAGATTGGACTTCCACTTTGGGCCATGATGTAGTAAGTGGTATTGGATTTATTTTTTCACTAAAAAACAGCTATGAAACTGGACAGACAATAAATGGAAAATTTTGTCAGGCATTGAACAACTGAGAGCACTGGCTCTGATGATTAAAAGAATACACACAAAGTGAGCTACACATACACTGCCATTCTCTTCCTTGGAACACTTTCCTGGCGACTCAGGGATATGGAACCCAGGAGAAGAGCAATGATCTTAGTGATCTGAGGGGGGCAGAGAAAGTTGGGGCTACTGAAGTGACTGAAACTCACATATCACGGTATAGCTAAGAGAAAACAATGCAGATGGGTCCCCAGATCTGTATGGTGGTTACCCTGGGGTACTGGTCTGAGTGCTGGACTAAACATAAGCAACACAAGACTACAAGGGTATAGCAGAGAGCAGCTCCTGGGTGGCAAAGAGCTGAAGAAAGATGCTCAAGTCAGGCTGTCCTGGGAGGAGTTGGTGTCACAGCAATGCCAGAGTTGAAAGACCTTGCTGATTACTGTGCATTCAAAGATGACCCAGAATGGCCATGTCTCAGAGTAAGTAGCCATCCCAAGAATAGCAGTCATGACCTAGAATGATGACAAAACCAAAATATATGACTCAGTAAAGCCTAAAACCAATCCAGACACTGTCAAGAGGATTTACCATTAATTTGATTTGCTTGCCAGAACAAAACTCAGAATAGTCCTGACTCCTCACAATTTATCATCCAAAATGATATCCAGCATAAAATAAAATAAAATAATACTAGACATGCAAGGGAAGGGGCAGGAAAATGCGATCTATAATTAAAAAAAAAATAGTCAGGTAACAACTACAGACCCCAATATTATCCAGATGTTGGATTTAAGAAATAAACTCTCAAAAGCATTGTAAATTTGTTCAAGAAATTATGCACGATGAATGAATAAACAGATGAGGAAGCTCAGCAGAGAAATGAAAAATATAAAAAGAACTAAATGGAAATCTGAAACCTAAAGAAATGCAAAATCTGTAATTTAAAATTTTGAGTTAGTTTAAAATCAGGTTTTTTTGGTGACAGAAGAATCAGTGAACATAAAGACAGATCAATAAAAATTACTCAAATTGCAGAATAAAAAGGAAAAAATTGGGAAAAAATGAATAGGGCCTCAATAATCTATGGAACAATATAATTTCCTTGGATGATTGACATCCATGGGAGTAGAAATAGAATGACTTAGAAAAAACAATCTTTTAAAAAGTAATGGAAGAAATGTTCCCAAATTTGATTTTAAAATATTAATTCATACATCCAAGATGTTCAGATGACCCCAAGAAGGATAAATACAAAGATAACCACACTGAGCCCATCATTTTCAAACTACTGAAAATAAAAGATAAAGAAAGATCTTTAAAATATTCAGAAAAAAAGAGACACATTACATATAGGAGAGTAATCATAAGAATGACAACTAACTTCTCATTAGAAAAAAAATAGAAGAAAATGAAACAAATCTTTAATGTGATAAGAAGTGTATTAGTTTGCTAGGGCTGCCATAACAAAACACCATGGATTAGCTGGATGAATAACACAAATTTATTGTCCCACAGTACTAAAGGTTAGAAGTCCAAAATCTAAGGTCCTGAGAGAACTGTGTCCTTTTGAAGACTATGAGGGAATCTGTTGGCTTGTAGATGGCTGTCTTCTCACTATGCCTCTTCACGTTGTCTTCCCTGGATGTAGGGCTCTGTATCCACATTTTATCTTTTTCTAGTATTAGATTAGGGCCCCCTAGTGACCTCATTTTAACTTGATTACCTCTGTTAAGACCCTATCTCCAAATAAGGCCACATTCTGAGGTACTGGGGATTAGGATTTGTTGTGGGATGGAGAGACATGCAAATTAACCCATAGCAAAAGGCAGCTTTATAGACCTATCAAACATTCTAATTCTATATCAAGTAAAAATATGCTTCAAAAATAAGGATGAAATAAGATTTTTTTTTTCAGATAAAATAAAAGTAAGGGAACTTTTCTGCAACCAGAACTTTATATTAGAAATTGCTGAAGGGAAGCTCCTTTACATTAAAGGGAAATTCTACATGGAAAGTCAGACCTACAAGAAGAAATGAAGAACTCTGGAAATGATAATTCTGAAGGTCAGAAGCCCTAAATATGTCTCACTGGTCTGAAATCAAGTTGTGAGCAAGGCTGGTTCTTTCTGGAGGCTCTAAGGGAAAATCCTTTTTTTTTTTTTTTTTTTTGCCTTTTTCAGGTGCTAGGGCCTGGCTGCTGACGTTCCTTGGCTCCTGCTTCCCTTTCATCTTCAAAACCAACAATAGACATTTAAGTCCTTCTCACAATGAGTCACTCTGACACTGCCTCTCTTTCACACCTAAAGGATCATTGTGATTACATTGGATCAATCCTGATGATCCAGGATAATTTCCTTCCCTTAAAGCAAAATAATTACTTTAAGCAATCTTAACCTCATCTATACCTTAATTCCTTAATTCCTTGTCAAGTAACATTCACACATTCCAGGGATTAGGACATGGAAATCTTCGGTGGGGGGAGGGGAGACATTGTATTACCTACTACATTTTATGTGAATTTTACTTCAATAAAAACCATTTTTGTAAAAGCTACTGAATGCCTATTATTTGCCAACCAATATTCTAGACCTTTCTATATATACATATAGTTACATATTTATTTATTTATTTTTGTGTGTCTTCCCTACTAGAAGCTAAACTTCTTGAGGTCAAGGAGGTTTGTTTGGCTTATTGTGTTAGAACAGCACCTAGCACACAGTAGGAACTCAATAAAAATTTATTGAATGAAGGCAAACTCAGTTTCATTTATTTTTGCTGATTTTGTGGATAATGTTGTTTGAATGACTTCTTGACCAGAACTCTATGTAGATAAAATCACACAAATGAAGAGTTTACAAACCCCAGTAAAACATATTTGGTTTTGAGTCATTACATGTTAATATTGGAATATCACCATCACCTAATAAGACAGCCTAGTTCTAATGTCAAGAAGCAGAGAACAGAGCCATCTACTGAAAGAGTGAATCTCTATATCAAAAAAAGAGAAATTTTCTCAGAAAATAACTTGATTCAGGAGAAATACTCAAGAATTTGTTTCCTGATATATTTTGGTTATTTATATTGTTACTCCTTATGATGCTGAATTACATTTTTTTTTCAAACTAAAACATATGGTGTTAGAAATGTCACCCAAAAGAGTATATTTTCTTATTTATTAAGTATTTTTTAAAGGTTTATAAAAGTCAACAGCAGAAAGCCTTATGTTTTGTGCCATCATTTCTAATATTTTTAACAATCAAAGGCTCGGTTTTCTTCATAACTTCATAATATCAGGCATGAACACATATTGTCTTTGAAAAAATAAAGACATTACATTTGACTGTGCTTGGCAGGAAATACAAGTGTTGCTTCTTTCTGCCCCATCACAAGGTGTTTGTGTCCCCATAGGAAATAAATGCAGCAACAATATGTAAATTCACTGACAGCTTCTGACTCCAGTTTGTGTTTCAAATATCACCGCTAAAACCTTGATTTTCTTAAAATAAATTTAACCACAGGAGAACAAATAATTCATTCCATTTAAGAGATAATTAAATATTGATTAAATTTATATTACAGAGTGATCCTCATAGAATCAGCACACATACACTGCAATGATCTCTTACTTCCAAAGATCTACTGATCAAAGATGTCTTATTTTAAGGTAATTTTTATCTTGAAGTTTATGACATATGATCTTGCCCAATATTAATGATTATCACAATCAGATTGGTTTTCCTTTTTTTTAAAAGATTTTATTTACTTATTTATATTATTTGAGAGAGAGAGAGAGCAAGAGCGAGCATGAGTGGGGGAGGGGAGAGGCAGAAGCAGACTCCCCACTAAGCAGAGAGCCCAATGTGGGACCCCATCCCAGGACCCTGGGATCATGACCTAAGCCAAAGGCAGATGCTTTACCATCTAAGCCACCCAGGCACCCCAGATTATTTTTCTTCATAAAGTTTTTCTTATAAAAAACAAACAGTCTGTGTGTGTGTGTGTGTGTGTGTGTGTGTGTGTGTGTGTGTTCCTAAAGCTTTCTGTAGAAAAAAACAATCCAGAGTTTTCATATAATAGGCATTTGCAATGCACTGAATGTTTCTGCTCCCCCTAAATTTGTTCGTTGAAGCCTTCATCTCCAATGTGATGATATCTGGAGGTGAAACCTTTGGGAGGTAATTAGGTTTTAGATAAAGTCATGGAGGTAGAGCCTTCAGGATGGGATTAGTGCCCTCGTAGGAAAGGGACTCTTCCCTTTTGGACTCTCTCTGCTATGTGAGAATATAGCAAGAAGACAGGTGTTTGCAGACCAGAAAGAATTTCCTTTCCAGACACTGAATCTGCTAGCACCTTGATCGTAGATTTCCTAGCCTCTTGAACTATGAGAAATAATTGTCTGTTGTTTAGCCTCTCAGTCAAAATACCCCCCGGGTATTTTGTTACAGCAGCTCAAGGTGACTAAAACAGTCAAGGTGATTAAAACAGCATCTTAGCACCTTGAAGACATGAGGACAGCCAATGGAATTTGATGGAGCCAAGAATTCTAACTAAAGGACACAGATTCATTTAAACGGGGGTTTAAAGGGGCATCTGGGTGTCACAGTCAGTTAGGTCAACTCTTGGTTCTGCTCAGGTCATGATTGTCAGGGTTGTGAAATCAAGCCCCACATTGGGCTCTGTACTCAGCACAGAATCTACTTGAGATTCTCTCTCCCTCTCCCACTGCTCCTCCCCCTTGCATTCTCTCTCTCTCAAATAAACCTTTTAAGAAAGGGAAATAAAATAGACTGTATCTAAGAAAAAAAAATGTAGAAATGTTGCAAAAACAACTTGCTGGGCCAAAAAGAAACTACAGAACCTCTGAGGGTGATTCTGTGCTTGACAAAATTAACTTGGATTGGAAAACTGATCTGCTATATGACATTGAAAAAGTAATAGGTCAGATAATAATGGAGAATTTTATCTCATCATAAAAGATAGAAAAACAAATTAGTAAAGGACAAATAATTAACTTTAGAACAGGAGCCTTCTGAAGCCCCCAAGAAGCCAGGAGATAACTTAATACAACTTCCTAAAGCCCTCTAATATGTATGGGCCAAGGCACAAAATAGTGAGATCCAGGGGCTGGGGTGGAGGAGTATTATAAAGAAGAAAGCATCCTTTTAAAACAGAAAGATGGCTAAAGAGAGGAGAAGAAGCAAATTCAAACTAGAAATTAAGGGCAAACCAGAAATTGTGCAGAAACCAAAAGAAGGAATTCTAGGACAACCTTACAAAGGAGTAAAAATGCATTTTTAAAAATTCAAAGAGAGATAACTGGGTTCAAATTCTGAGGGAACACTTCATAATCACAGAGCAAAAGGTGCATTCAGTAGATTTAAAGGCAAAAGGAATGTGTCTTTGGTTGTTATTTAGAGCATTTAGCACGGTGCCTTGAACATGAAAACCATTCAGTTATTTTAAAGTGGATTCATTTGATATCTTTTTTGGTCTTTACTTTGGAAAAAGGAAGATTTCCACTTTCAAATTGTCTTTTGAAGCAGAGAGATCTAAGATATTACACTGGATAATAATAATAAACACACTGATATTCTACACCTAATCAAAAGACACTAGGAAGTAAGTTAGAGATAAAAAAAAATAATAATCTGTGCTAAACTTTTGAAGAAATTCAAGAGTTTGATTGTGGAATTATTGACAAAATGAAACTTATATTCCATAGGACCTCACGGTTGGGGGTCTGATGGCTTGCCCTTAGGATTCATCCGCATGAAAGATTGCAGGAGAGACCTTGAGTTCTAAAGTCAATGGGTCTCATTTTCTTACTGGCAGGTAGGGTCTCTGGATGGATACTCGAACAAACATCCATATGTGGGAAGAGGGAACCTGTTTTTTGTTCAGCAAGTTCCTGCCTGACTGATTTAATGCCTTGGGGCACTTTAAGATATTATTCCAAACACTGGTCAAGTAAGAATTTATTAGGTCCTAATGGCACATTTACTAGGCTCCATATACACAGTGACTTTAACGGATAAGACTCTTAATCTAGCATAAGCAAATCCGTAAGTCATATTATACTAATTTATCACCAATTTGTGCCTGGAATCTTTTATCTGTTCATTCTCGCTTTCATTTTTTGAATTTCTACTTCACATTCCACACTCCAAATACCTCATCCCTGAGCCAAGAGTGTTGATAAAATATCTGCAATGGTTCTAAAAAAAAAAAAAAAAAAAAAATCCACACTGGTACCCATGCAAAGAGATTCAAAATGGTCCCCCTTTTAAAATCATAAACCTGTAAATAACACTTATGGAATAGCTTAATTAATACTGGGGAAAAAAGATAAAAGTAAGTTCCAGATAAATAGGTTTTTTTTAAGGCTTTGCAATACTTGCACTAAAAAATGCCCTTCTACACCTGAAACTAAAGTAACATTGTATGTCAACTATACTTGAATTAAAATTATTTTTTCAAATTAAGTAAAAAGAATGCCTTTCCAACTTGTAGGCTAGGAATATAAAAAGTTACATAGACTTCCACAGTTAATGGAAGAATCTGAGTCACTGAGAATTAAACAATCAATTGATTGTCCTCATGCCTTCTACATACCACTAAGGACAGTGTTCAGCGCCTCACACCTTTCTGTTGTGATCATCCTTGAACCAGAATCCCTTTGGTTCAGGACTCAGAGTAATAAAGAATGATTTCTTTGCAAGAAGAAATATCTCAAAATCATGTCTGAAGTTCTTTGCATGCATAGTTCATTAATAGACTTTCACACTATTTACATGGTTTGGATTTGTTGGTGAAAAAATATAATTTAGTTGAGAACTGCTCCTCCAGCTTGAAAGACTAATGAAAGATACAGAATGAAGTTGTTGTATTCAGAGCAGGGCCTCCGGAGGTTGACAGCGACAATTAGAGAACTGAGGACTATGGGTCTCCTCCCTACCACCTGGCTGCCAGACTGTATGTGATATGGATATAAGTCAACTGAATTGTGCCACAAATGCAAACCTGTCTTTACAAGCAGGTGAAGAAACAGAATTGCAGTTAATTAAGTTAATTAAGTTCCTACGAGCTTAATAGAGTCCTCCCTCAAAGTGCCCCTGTCACGGACCGGATGTTTGTGCCCTTCCAAAATTCATAGTTGAAGCCCTAACACCCAGTGTGATGGTACTTAAAGGTGGTGCCTTTGGGAGGTAATTAGGCTTTACTGAAGTCATGAGAGTGAACCCACCATGATGGAATGAGTACCCTCATTAAGAAGAGACACCAGAGTGTCTGTGTGCTCTCTCTGCCTCTCTACCTCTCTCTGTGTCTTTCTCTCTTTCTGCCCATGTGTGTGTGTGTATGTGTGTGTGTCTCCACCATGTGAGGATGCTGCAAGAAGGCAACTATCTACAAGTCAAGAAGAGGGTTCTCAATGGAACTCAGCCATGATGGCAACCTGACCTCAGACTTCTCAGCCTCTAGAATTGTGAGAAATAAGTGTCTGCTATAGACAACTGACTAGGACAACTCTTGGCTCCAGAAAACATCCTGTAGGAGATTCCAAAGCAGATCTAACAAAAGTTTGAAGATGGGATCAATCAGCCCTTCAGTTTCCATGATGGGAGACTCACATGATCAAAGGAAGTTCTAGAACTAAGATGTTACTCCATACATTTTATGCTGCTATATTTACTGACTGTTTGCTGGGTCCCTTTTATATATATATAACTCATTTCTCCAATGAAGAATTATTTTTAACATCCCTTTGGCTCTATAACAAAACGTCTGATGCAAATTTAAACTAGCTACTACCTCTGGACTTTTGACTCTTGATTAGTAATTTTCAAATGCTAAATAATCACTTGTAAGTGGACTATAAATTACGTACAATGTAACAGAGACCAAGCTACTTCCATTTTTTTTTACAAGGCTACCTTTATATTAAAAATAAAATGTTACAAATTTTCTGTACATTTTGAACGTTTACCTTTAGTAAATAAGCTCTTTATTTTTTTTTTTTAATTTTTTTTTAAATTTCTTATTTATTTATGATAGTCACAGAGAGAGAGAGAGAGAGAGAGGCAGAGACACAGGCAGAGGGAGAAGCAGGCTCCATGCACCGGGAGCCCGACGTGGGATTCGATCCCGGGTCTCCAGGATCGCGCCCTGGGCCAAAGGCAGGCGCCAAACCGCTGCGCCACCCAGGGATCCCAAATAAGCTCTTTAATAGAAAATACATACAACAGAATATTAATTCATAGTCCACTATAGTCAATGGGGTCTGGGAATGGAACACAAGTGGAAGATGGTAATAAATGTCATCTTTCAATGCTGTAACTGTATCTCTGTGATATTCAGCAGGCTGATTTGGAAACAACATCAAAATCTGAAAAAGCCCTTGAAGAAAGTTGGGCCTGGGCCAAACAGCATGACCCGGTACCATCTCTCCAACCCTCACTCACGCCTTGATTCATAAAATTCCAATGGTTTTGAAGTTTTCCCCAAGGCGTCTGCCTAAATCGAGATCAGTATGTCACACTTTCTCCCATGTGACAGCACAGTCCTAGGCTCAACTGTGATACCACACATGTAGCCTGACCCAGGAGCACTTCTGATATGCACAAATATAGTTCTCTTTTCACCATTTATTTAGTTCTTTTTACCACTTATGAACTGAATACATTTTACCTTTACTGCACTCAGGACCAATCTGAAAAAAAAAAAAAAACAGGTAATAATAGTCAGGTAATAAATGGAAAATTCACCAAAACTGGATGAATTATTTTTCATATTATAATTTACAAGTAGAATGAGGTAGGTATATTTTTGATCACTGACACTTTTTAATGTCTTCTGTGGGTTGTTAATGAGTTTCCAATAACTAATCCCCAGTGAATTCCTAAGGAGTTGCTATAACTAAGATTAAGGTAAACCTCATTGAAATGTTCAGGAATAAATCTTTCTCACTTTCTAATGAATTTATAACCTCTACACAAATGCCACCATTCAGAATTGTTGCTTTTTCATTGCCTGTCAGTAATTAAATCAAAATGCTAGAGATTCCTCTAAAAATACCAAGTAAATCCTCAGCAACAACCTGGGACTCCACTTCAAACAATATCTGAAATCAAAATCTATAGCAACCTTAGCATTTACACAGAGTCTATTACCACCAGTGTTCATTGCACTGTATCTATGCACAGAATTCACAGAATAATCAGGAGAACGGAGGAAAGAAAAGATGAAACAAACAAAACTACAAGTGAATTTTCAGTTGTCCTCCAAATTCAAAGAGAATCTTCCTTAGTTTCACAACTTGTTTCTACCCTGTTGTCCTCAGTGTTTATAAAGCTCTCGGTCTGGTCACCCTCTCTGGTTTTTATGAAAAACTTACTAGACAATAGTGGAAAAGCAGCATCTTCCTACTCCATAGAGCCGCGGGTCTCTGTGGTAGCTCTGGTTTCTTGCAGATGCACAATCGAATCCACACATTTAACTAGGACTGATTTAAATCCTACCAAGCCCCACAGAGTGAATTTCCTGCAGGCCTCTTCTGCCTAAGGGTTCATCCCTTGGGCTAGCAACATTCCTATCAGACTTCACTCTCCCTTGAGAAGTGTGTTCGAATCTACAGCAGTTGACTCACCAATTAGCTCCATTTCTGGTTGAGATGTGCCCAAAGAGCTTATTTTAGAAACAAAAACAAAACAAAACAAAAAAACACCTATTACCAAGAATAGGCTAAACGTCTTATATTTTAGGTCAGGGTAGGTCTGCTGCTAGGTTCAGGTACAATTATACTATGTTAAATCACATGATTGATGATTGTTTCTTCTGAAACCAGTAGATTGCTTGGGGTCTCTCTCTTACCTAGAATATGTATGATCAGTAAGAGCTATTTGGATTTTACTATTTAATGTGTATAAGAGATGCGGAGTTTTCGAAAACACATTTCCTTGAATTCACTGTAAAGGAAACACATATTCTACGTGCTTTCTCTCTGTATGTAGAAGTCAATATTATAAAACCCACGTCATAGAGCCCCTGAGTGCTCAGTACTGCTCTACTGCAAACACTCTCCTTTTGGAAATGGAACTTCAGACAAGTCGCTCCTCCCAACAGGTACATGGCAAACTATGAAAGAAACTGCCAGAAAATTTACCTTGCAGAGTAGCACAGTTGTTCCAGATGACAGTTGGCTGAAGCATGGTTTCCGACATACCCCAACCAGGCCAAACCTCCTTCACTGTCTCGGGTGAAGTGACAAGGATCCTACAAAGACAGAACTAATTAAATGGCTCTTGTTCCAAAGGCCCATTGCGGGGGGGAGGGGAGGGGCACGGAATTAACAGTCATCAGCTTCAGTCATATTTTTAAGAACTCAAAGAACTCACAGATGAAGATACATACGAAATCGAAATAATGTACCTCCAGTTAATTTATGTGTGTCTATATGTTCTGCATTGACAAGGTGATATCTGTTCTGTGTTCTTAATAATTTAGTTATATTCATATATATAGTCATCATGTTGGTAGAGTCTCAGTCATTTTCTTAGTGCCAGAAAATCGTGTTTCAGATCATTTATGTGGCAACTACAAAACGGAGTCAAGCAAACTGGGAACACAAAAATAAAAAAAATACATCTTTGACCTTGTTCATATGTGGCTATTTAACTCAGCTGCATATGGTGCAAACTGGATTGCTGGTTTTAACTGCTAAGGATATAGATCATAGTTAAGAACAAGCGACATGACTCATTAATATAGAAATTAAATGTCAAATTCTCTTAAATTTCCTGTTTTAAATTCTGCTTTGACTACCCAGAAACCACGAGACAGATTCCCAACTTCAAACATCTCATTTTCCAAGATATTGGGGGGAAAAATATCTGAGTTTTTACTCCTCCCTCCTTTGCAGAGGTACAGATTGAAGTCATAGGCAAGGAACCGAAAAAGATTTTCTATTAAGGAGACGCTGGAATTTACAGACTATATGAATCCACAAAATAGACTTGAAATCTTTTTCAGGTGATGCTAATATTCACATTAGAGCACGAGGTCCGAATGCTGCCGGGCATGTGCCAGTCCCATTAGATTTGCACCAAGACTGCACCTCCTGCCGAGGAGCCAATGACATCTTCCTTGGACAGCAAGGCCTTGGTGCAGGGGCTTCGGGGAAGACCTGAAGTTTTCCATGTTCATAAATAGAACAGCACTTAGCAGTGCCTACTAGGGAGTTATGCCAGTGTCTACACAGCCAGCTGTGCATACATCATACCTTTTCCTCGAGAGAAAGGAAATCTGTAGAACTATCAATAGAATGATGAAGGGCTTACCTCTTGATCATGGGACACAGCCCAGTCCTTCCTAGTTTGAGATGGGAGAAAATTCACTTAATAACTTGTGTCTTGCTTTACCACCAACTCTGGGACAGTCATCCCTGGGAGCTTCATACATGCGCATGTGACAAGTTACAAAAGTGCTAGCCTCATGACAGCCACTATTCATAAAGCATTTATTATGGCATCTGGCACTATTCTGTGTGTTTGTTATGGGTCAGCCAGTTGAATTCTCCTAATAGCTGTAGGAGGTAGGTTTTTATTCCCATTTTACAGATCAGGAAACAGAGGGACAGAGTTTAAGGATCTTAGGAACAGTGACATGCAGGATGTGAACAGAGGTGATCCTGCTCCACAGTCTCTTCACCACCACGCTGGTCTCATGGGTTCCTATGGTGCCTTTTCTTTCCCAGGGCTGCCTCTGCAAACCTGTTGTCAGCTCCTTTCTATGCATAACCCTGACCCCTCCACCCTGAAGGAAATCCTGGGCAGGTTTCACAGCCTTTCTCCTAGAGAATAAAGGGCTTCCAGGAACTTCAGAGGGGTCAGAACAGCCACTATGAAGGAAATAATAGATGAAGTACAGTGTAATAGTAACTTGGGAAGCTCCAACCAGGAAGCTCCTAGCACCTAGCACTTCCCAGCTTACGGCTGCTGCAGGCACTGAGCTGGGAGGGGGGGCGGAGGCCAGTCTGCTGCCTCTTTGCTAGGCCTGCGAGGTCCTCCAGCTTCCCCACTAGCTAGTGATGGTGATTTGGAAGGAAAAAGAAATCAGGTAAGGGAGAGCTGGGGGGCCTTCTGTCCTACACTGAGCCCACATTAGCTCACCCTGGCCACACTGCTGTTCAAAGCCCACTTGGTCTCTGGTCCAGACCTCTGTGATGCCTTGGAGAACCCCCAATTGCTGAGTGACACACATGGCTTTTTAAAACCCTTCTTTGGCTCTGAATCTCAAAACCCACCTTCACAAAACCCATTTTTCTGTTTTGTTCTGCACTCTAGGCAGCCCTCTTGAGTCAAGCCTTTTTTTTTTTTTTTTTTTTTTTTTTATGACTCCAGGTGAGCTCTCTCTCAAGCCCACATGGAAAAAAAAAAGTCACTTTTGTCCCATCACTGGTGGGAGTGCAGGGATTTCTAAAGCATGGCTTTTTGATCTGTACATGCAAGGCTGATTTCCAGCCTCCCTCTGGCAGGAAATGTGCACCAGTCTTTGGGGGTAGCCCCTGGAGGCCACTGCCACTTTGCTGGAAGGAAGAGGCAAACCTCCTTCCATCCCATTATATCAGCACAACAACCACTCTCTTAAGACAACTGTCCAGTTTCCGGCTTCAGCCTCCTGGTGAGAGCTGCTTCCTGGTGGTCAGCCTCACCACTGGGGAACCTTGCTCAGAGGTCTAGCATCACTTTTTTGGAACCTGGAGTAGTTTGCTCTTATTGTCTTTGAGCTTCAGCTGAAAATGAGGTCAAAAAAATTTTATTTTAGCATCTTCTTAGGACTATCTGAGAGAGGCAGCTAGACCTCGCAGGAAGTACTAGAAAAAAATCAAGAGCCCCACATTCCAGTCCTGATTCTACCAAGAGTTAATTCTGCTGGCTTTGGGAGTTACTTTGTCTATTTGAGACTCAATTTCTACATATGTCTCAATTGAAGCTTCCCAAAGGGCTATGAAAAGAATTCTAGCACTGTGAGCTACTAATGGTTGTTTCATGGGAATAGAAGGATTCCAAAATCAAATAAATTGGGATAATGATCATTAAGCTAAAGTTAAATTATGTTCTTTACAACAGAATTTCTCATGAATATGCATAACAAACCTCCAAAGAGAATGTAGTGTGCTGTCGTTCCTAAATGTTTTCGTCTTGGGAAGTTTGTTGGGGGGAGTGCTCTCTTAACACTTTCCTCAAAATGTAATTTTTGAAAATCTGGACTCGATGAACTCAAAGGACCCACATCCTTGGTTCTCAATATCTTTGGAATCCATAATTTTAGGGCCCCACCGGGTTCTGTACCCTTCCCCACCACCACCACCATAGGCCTCTGCTCTTGGATATAGAGAAGTTACAGCTGAGCTTGGCATATGTGGTTGGCTGGAAAGGAAAGAGCTTTGCCTTGTGTTGCAGTTTGGGTTATCCACAAGCAGATGCTGAGACAGAGCTGGCATAAAGGGAATTATGAAGGATCAGCACCTATGAAAGGAAGAGGAAAGAAGCAGTATTGGGAGGAGGGAAAAGTCTGTGATGCAAGCATGATAAAGCCTCAGCAGATCTCATGAGGACCTCAGGAGCAGATGTTGCCCATCAGAATTGGCCCACATCAGACCTGAGTGTCCGGGTCTTTACATCTGCATCTTGCCCAGTTGAGCCCTTGTGTGAGGCAGCTGAGACCAAAGGGGCACTGAGAAGCTCTCTGTATACAGCTGGTAATAATACTCCACTGTAAAGAATCTGGGGGTGTTCAACATGCTCTTGCTTACTTAGAGTGAACCCAGTTGTACTCATCTGCTCATAGAAGAATATGGAATATAGAAAGAAAAGATCCACTTCCCTTTTTATCCTGGAAGGCACTGAAAGGGCTCAATGGGTTCAAAAGGGATCAGTAAGATATGGGTTCTCTCTCTGTAGTCAGGTATCTATTTCTGGAAACAAAGGAGAACAAAGAGAATCAGCCCAAACTGCCATGATGCATTAAGCTGCTTCTGACCATGGTGAATACCTAACCCCATCACAATGGGCGCACCCTCATCCATGCTCCTCTTCCTCTTGCCTCCAGGACTGGAGAGAAATGCTGAGATCTCATGCACTATTCAAACGGAAGTGAGTGAACAATATTCCAATAATAGGGAGAACTAACTGCAAAATGCAGTATATCCTGCCGAGTAGTCTTTGTTCTCTTTCATTTCTATATTTATAGAAATTGGCTTAATAATAGGCCCAAATTACTTATCACTGATACTTAATTAGAAGTCAGATTGACACAGGTGCCTACATCAAGGATCTGGGCAGCTCTGAGAGTGCTGGTTTCTAAAGATAGTCAGAAAAAGTAGGAGATCACACCAGGGCAACATCAAAGCCAGTTAGAGCTCTGGCTTAATTTTAAAGCCAGCTCCAAATCTAAGAGCCATATGGGGATCCAGGAGGGCACTAAGAAAACAGCTTCAGGTGCTCACTTCCCTGGCTCAAGAAGAGTCACAAAGCCCCCGAACCCTACCTCTCCATATGTTCAATTGAGGCACCCAAGCTGTGAGTACAGAAACAAATAGACTGTCAACTCTTCATCCTGAGCTATTTATGGAAGACCAAAGGGATAGGTGATGCTGAGCGAGCAGGTGGATTTGAGGAAAATATTTCCCTGGCTGCTTTAACTTATGCAAAATCCAAACTGAAGAAAGCAACATAATGCTAATTAAAGCTGTGGCTTAGAGTTTGCCAAAACTGCTGGCTTTGATGAATGAGCCTTTCCAAGCCTCCCAAACTTGTGGAAGATCTACAGTCAGCATGCACCTCATTCAAAGACTCCAATCAAAGAGCCTTATTAAGTCACTAATGGATAATCCTAATTTTTTTTAAAGAATAATTACAAACAATTCCTATTTGACATTTACTTTTTTGACCCACGATATTCTAGACACTTGTACAAAACATGCAAAAGATGTGGACCCACTCCAGACTTTCTTTTTGACTCGCTGCGGGAGAAAATCCTGGTAACCCCTGGTAATCCCTTCTGATGATTCTGTAAAACGAACAGTTGGTATCTATGAAGGCATTCAAGGCTTTGATGGCAGATCTATTCCTTGAAGCTCCAATGATCAAGGGATCCAGAGACACTGAATTATTGAGGAGCTTCAGACCAATATAAGGTTATATATTCTGGATCTAAGTGTGGTCTGTCTACATTTAGTTTGCAGACCAAGTGTGGGGAAACATCACAAGCGCTCCTCAAAAGAATGCCCTTCCCAGTTCCTTTACAGATAGATGGGATCATGTAAGTTTTTCTAGCCAATGAAATGTGAGCAGAAACGACCTGTGTCATTTCTGGGCAGGGGTCAGAGAAAGCCCCTTTAGTGCTCCTCCTGTCTTACTTGTCTGCTTCTGCAGCAACAGATGAAGTTGTATATTCTAGATGATACGACTCTGCTCCCATCAGCCTAGATCCCTGATTCCTGATGTCCCTCTCTTATCTTCATGTAGCCATTATCTTGAAGTTGGTAAAGTCCTTCATAACTGTTTTTATATTTTTACACATTATATTTACCCATAAACATATCATGTTGTTTTGCATGTGTTTAAACTTTTAAAAAAATGGTACCCTATCATATATACCAATCTAGGTGTTGCTTTTTATTTAACATTCTATTTTGACATTTATCCAGGCTGTTATGTGTAGCTCTTACACAATTGAATGAAAATATCACAATTTACTTATCCATTTCCCTCCTGCTTGTTTGAGTAGTTTCACTTTTTGCTGTAATAAACATCACAGCAATACATTATTGTTATAAAGTTCCCCTGAGCGAATGTAGCAAGAGTTTTTCAAGAATTTGCACTTCCAAATGGAATTATCAGATAGAAGTGAATGGACAGCTATAGCTTTACTAGATGCTAACAAATGAAAATACCTGACACTTGTACAGTGTGAACTCTGTGAGGAGCCACTGTTTTCACTGAATCTTCACACAAACCCTCTGAGGTACCTCAGAACAGGGCCTGGTCCCATGATGCTCTACTTAAGTTTGGCTATTTTTATGATTTGTGTTTCACAGACAAGGAAGTAGAGGCTTGGGTATTTGAAATAGCTTGATAATGTCACACAGCTCCAGAGTCCACACTTGTAAACACTAAGTTCCCATCTCTTTGGGCTCCAAAGGTCATAGAAGAGAGTTCTCATTTCCCCGAAGACTTGCAAAACTTGTTACTATCAAGCTTTTCCATTTCTGCCAACCTTCTGTATATGAGATGTTGTTTCACTAATGTTTTTATTTTCACTTTCCTAGAAGTTGAGCTGTTTTTCATATGTTCATTGGCCACTTAGGTGTTCTCTTCTACTATGATTGACTGTTTGTATGTATCTTTTGCCCATTTTTCTTATTAGGCTGTTTGCCTGTTTTTTATTGATTCATAAATGTTTTCTACATAGCCTAGATACCAATTCTGTCAGTTATACTTATTTCCTTTTCTTTAATAACTGCTAGTTTCATTTTTAAAATTATTATCATTATTTTGTAAGTAATCTCCTTCCCCAACATGGGGCTCAAACTCATAACCCAGAGATCAAGAGTTCCATGCCCTACTGACTCAGCCAGCCAGCAGTCTGATTATATTTATTTCTACTATTTTTCCCAGTCTGTAGGTTGTAAATGAGTCTCTTAAATATTTCTTATAAAGGCAGAGCTTTTCAGCATTAATATAACCAAATTTATCAAACTTTTTGTTTATGCTTTTTTTGACTTCATATTTAAGAAATACTTTCCTAACAGAGATTATGAAGATAGTCACCTGTATTCTCTTCTAAGAGTTTTAAAATTCTGTCCTTCATATTTAAATCTCTAATCTGCCTGGAATTTATCTTTAAATTTATCTAACGCTATTAAATTGTACTGTCACTATTTAATAAGGCCTATGCTTTTTCTACTGATTTGTGGTGGTGTCTCTGTCATGTATCAAATGCTCATATGAGTATGGGCTTTTGTTGATCTCTATTTTGTACCAACCTGTTCATTAATCTTCCTGTTTATCTCTGGAAAAAAAGCACCACCTTGTGTTACCATAGTGCTATAATTTATCTTCATATCTGAAGGCCTCCCCTCCCCTTCTTGCCTTCTTCAGAATTGTTTTAGCTCCTCCTGGCCCTTATATGAGAGGTCTCTTGGCCTTTTTCTATATGAATTTCAGGATCAATTTGTCAAGTTCCACAAAAAAAACCCTATTGAGATTTTATGGGAATGTTGTTGAGTTTGTAAGTTTTGTGGGGAAGAAATGACATCGAGTATCTTCATGACAATATCAATTGTTTTCGTCTATTAACATAGTATTTACCTCTACTTGTTCAGGTTTTTTCCTTAGGTTCTTCAGTAATGCATTTTAATATTCTCCGTGGATAACTCGTACATAGTTATTTCTAGATTACCTTCTGTCTTTTGTTGCTCTTAGAATGGCATCTTTTCCTCAGTTTATATTTTTACTTGTTTATGGCTGATATGGCAATACAAATGATTTTTGTATGTCGATTTTTTATACAGCAAACTTGCTGTGTTTTTTTAAATTTTATTTATTTTTTATTTATTCATGAGAGACAGAGACAGAGAGAGAAAGGCAGAGACACAGGCAAAGGGAGAAGCAGGCTCCATGCAGGGAGCCCAACATGGGACTCGATCCCGAGTCTCCAGGATCACGCCTTGGGCTGAAGGCAGTGCTAAACCATTGAGCCACCCAGTGATCCCCTGAACTATTTTATTACATCTAATAATTTGTAAAGTCATTTGGAAATTTTCAATGTATACAATAGAGTACAATTAGAAAATTCCCCTTGCGAAAATTAACAAGGCAGGAAACAACAAATGTTGGAGAGGATGCGGAGAAAAGGGAACCCTCTTACACTGTTGGTGGGAATGTGAACTGGTGCAGCCACTCTGGAAAACTGTGTGGAGGTTCCTCAAAGAGTTAAAAATAGACCTGCCCTACGACCCAGCAATTGCACTGTTGGGGATTTACCCCAAAGATTCAGATGCAATGAAACGTCGGGACACCTGCACCCCGATGTTTCTATCAGCAATGGCCATAATAGCCAAACTGGAAGGAGCCTCGGTGTCCATCGAAAGATGAATGGATAAAGAAGATGTGGTTTATGTATACAATGGAATATTCCTCAGCCATTAGAAACGACAAATACCCACCATTTGCTTCAACGTGGATGAAACTGGAGGGTATTATGCTGAGTGAAATAAGTCAATCGGAGAAGGACAAACAGTGTATGTTCTCATTCATTTGGGGAATATGAATAATAGTGAAAGGGAATATAAAGGAAGGGAAAAGAAATGTTGGGAAATATCAGGAAGGGAGACAGAACATAAAGACTCCTAACTCGGGGAAACGAACTAGGGGTGGTGGAAGGGGAGGAGGGCGGGGGGTGGGGGGGAATGGGTGACGGGCACTGAGGTGGACACTTGACGGGATGAGCACTGGGTGTTTTTCTGTATGTTGGTAAATTGAACACCAATAAAAATTAATTTAAAAAAAAATTAAAAAAAATAAAAAGTCACGGAAAAAAAAAAAAAAGAAAGCTTTAATGATCTCCCTTATTTTGCTCCATGTCCTTGCCTGTGTCACCTGCAGAATATTTGTAATTTTCAATTACTACATGTAATTTATTTATTATCTTATTGTTTTTATGTACCCTCTCCCCCAAATATAACCTCCTCAAGGACAAAAAAAAAAAAAAAAAAAAAAATTCTCCTTGCTTTTGCTCCATGTCCTTTGTCTTACCACATTGGTTGGGCCTTCCAGTAAAGTTTGGGTCAGAAAGAGGGAGGAACATGCTCCAAGCCCCCCAGCTAGATAATGACAGATAATCCAAGGTTGAATACCAAAGTCTTGTCTCCTTGTCACTATATAAACCTTTTTTCCCTGAAAGAGATTTCCCCCTTCGTCTTTGGTTAGATCATTCTATCAGTTTTAGATGACTGTAAAATTTTTTTTAATTAAGAAAGGAGGAAGGATGCAATCACACAAACATTAAAAGTAGATGGATAATGAAGTAGTAAACTTAAGATAGTACTTTCTTACATTTAAGTAGTCACCAGAAAGCTTCATTACATGCTTCAAGTTATATTGCTTAGCAACAGCTCTTCAGAAATTTCAGTTATTAGCATGATCACTAAAAAAGAGAATAAGTTGCAAATTGAATTTACACAAGCTAGATACACATTTGCATCTAGAAATAAATGCATAAATATCAAAATAGAGTCATTGTCCTTTCTATATGTATCATTTTGGAGGCATTTGTAAGGCTAAATCATTCTGCTTTAATGGTCTCCATTCATACACAGTACCACATATGCAGACAGTGGCCTTTTCATTTTGGCCCTTACTTTCAATTTGGGGGAGAGTTCCCTTGAATTGAAAAACAGGCAAATGACCAAGAGGGTCTAGTTCTTCTTTTGTAAACATCACCTGCCTCTGCTATAATGCTGACACACCGAAAGTGCCTCAAACTGGGCTGATGAGAGCACAGCTGCTCCCTTACCACTCTGCAGACTCAGCCTGGGCTGTACTGTGGAAGACAGAGAAAAAAGGACACCAACTGGCTTTGCTGCTGGTACCACTCTCAATGTCTCAGAGTGTCCTGTTTGTACTAATACACAGAGATGAACAAAGATTTTCCCTGCCTCTCAGAGCTGCATGTCTAAGGAAGGATTCAGCCCTCCAGGCACTCAGTACTGAGTGACAAGTACTCTAGTAAATGCACATCTCAAGTGCCATCAAAAAAAATGGGGGGGGGGGGCGCATCATCTAACTCAACTTGCTTCCCCAGGAAGACTAGGGCTTTGTGAGTGAACAACCTTCCAGATGCTGGATAAATAATCTTCAATAAGCAATTAGCTTCTATAAACAAAAACAACTGAGGTCTTTAATATATAAAAACTCTCAAAAAAAAAAAACCTCTCAAATGTAAAAGATTACCCCCTCCTCTGACTGACGATAGGCAAAAGATATGCTCAAGCGATTAACAAAGTATGAAATACCAGTGGCCAATAAACCAATGAAAAGATCTTCAACCTCACTACTCATTAATTAAATAGAGACCAAACATCAGTGATATTAGCTTTTGGACTGACAAACATTCAAACAGTTGTTACCAATGGCAATGGTACAGATATTGGGAGAGGGGTTGTGTTCATTCATTGTGTACAAGAGTGCAAATTGAAATAAATTTTCAAAAGAAATTTGCCAAAGAGTATTAAGATTTTAAACCACTATCCTTTGATAAAGTCATTCCATTTTTTGGAATATATCCTCAGAAAAATCATCAAACTATGTGAGGATGCAGGTGTGTAGGTGTTACCTGTATATTTGTTTAAAATAGTGAAAAAAAAGTTTTTAAATGTGTAGTGTTTGATTAAATAAAATAAAGGATGTCTACCCATTGAACTATTGCATCTGTTTTAAAATATGAAGTATGTAACTTTTAAGTTGAAAAAATGTTCAAGATATATATTTCAAGTGACAAAAGCAGTTTATAAAACTGTATGTTGAGTAAGATCCTATTTATATAAATATATTATGTATGCATGAAAAACTGGAAGTCTGTGCACTAAATAGTTGTGGTTGTCTCTGGGAGATGAGCTTACAGGGAACCTCCGCACTATACATTTGAACATTTGAATACATAGTTTGCATTTTTGTCACAGAACATATGCTACTTTTGTAATCAAAACAAAACCAAGATATCTCCCTTAAAAGAAGGGATGCTCCTTTTCAAGTCTACAGGATGTTATTGAAGTGGTATTATGCATAAATATTGTATATTATGGAAATTGTTAGAATAATAACTTTTTCTAAAACTTCTTATTAAAGTGTACATCCAGTCAGGTTATCAGACCAAAATTTCCAGCAGTTTCATTGCATGTTCTTGACTCCACAATCAGGGCTATAAACATATAACAAGGTCTTTATTGTGGTTAAATAGGGGTCACAAGGTCTTTCTACAGGAAGCCCGCTTCCTCTTCTCCCAAAATGTATGGTGTAAGCTCCTTTGTGGATCCATGTAATCCTATGAAATATTTTTGTTGAAGAAGAGTGGCTTTACATGTGGGTGGTAACTTCCAAGCTTATGTTGTTAGTCTGTAGTTGAGATTTTTTTCCCACTTCAAGTAATTAGCCACTGGGGCAAGCAAAACACAGTTTTTGTGCCAAGCATGCAGCAGATCTTTAAAAAAAAAAAAAAACCTCAGGATGTCAAAAAATGCTATAAAGAGCCAATATAAAAAATAAAGAACTATTAGGAATATGTTGTTGGGTTTGGGGGGTGGAATGGGTAGGGAACATTATTTGTAGAATCAATTATTGAGGCTATGATAGCAGGCATGACTCCGTCTACACCAACTAGCAATGATATAACTAAAGACCTCTCAGTATGGAACTCTCTGCTGTTCCCACACAATTGCATGAGTGAGCTTATTTACCAGACACACACTAGGCTGAGGAACAGCCACTCTACATTATCTTCCTTTGTACCAGACTGATTCAGAGACAGAAAATTATCAATGGAGGCAGACTCTTATGCCATATATTTTAAAGCACAGTCTAGTATGGAAAGTATAATAACAATTTGGGAGGGACACCCAAGTAAACATTACAAACTGGATCTTGTACTAAACTATCTTCTCAAATTCCAACCCGGACATCATACTGCACCCAGACTGAATCAGGGTCAAAGCAATACAACAGACTAGGCCTCTGAGTATGATCTCATTAAACACAAATCTGGGGATAGGCACTTTTGGGGTGGGGTTATAACAGAAGAGTGCTACCTGTGCGTCTCTGTGGTTCTCTTGACCTTATGGTTGCAAGATGGCTGCAGCAGCACCAAGCATCACAATGTCTCACAACATTGACAAGTTCCAAAGCAGGGAGGATAAAGTAAGTCTCCTGTAGCCGGAAGGAAGATCTTTTCTAGAATTCCCTAGCTGACTTAAGTCATTGGCTAGACCTCTAAACCAATCATTAGCAAAGGGGAACAAGATTGCTATGATTGACTTATTTCAGTCATGACTGGTCTCCTGAGGCTGGGCAAGCTGTAGTCCAAACAAAATTGGATTCCTTTAGCAAGGAGAGGAGGGTTGACCACCGACTAGGCTATCCTCAATGTGTAACATAGAAAATAAGGTTCTCACATTAGTGGACATGGCAGCCCTTTGACTGCCCTGATGTCCAAAATTCTCTCTACAGGTTCCCTGTCAAGAATCTTTCTTGGGTGTCTGGAGGCATATCCCCCAGAAACATCCCAAGTTTCAGAAAGACTTTCTTTAAAAATTGTTGATGAATTAAGACTTTCCCCCAAAATCATCCCCAAACTCAAAACTTGCACTCTACTGAGAAGGGGAGCACATTTATCACCAGCCTTTTGCAGTATGCTATGAAATGGCGGTGACTACATTTGCCTACTGGGAGAGGTCTGTGGATGAAACCAGCTAGCAGATTCCCCTGGCTCCTCCTAAAGTGCTTCTCTCACACTCTCAGCCGGAACAATCAACCATCACCGTGGCTGGCAGGATTAAGCGGCCGTGTTCTCATCTAGTCCTCAAAGCAGCCCTCTGGATTCCCATCTCAGAAGAAGCAAGCACAGCATCCAGTGACACAGCCTGTCCCTGGCCCAGGTGGTCTCTCAAGTTGGTGGATTTGCTTAAATTGGTAATTTGCACCTTCATGTCCTTAAGAGGTTTACCTATAGGCAAAACCATGTACAAATTCTGGAATATAATAGCTATTTTTTAATCAAATACTTGCTATATTCCTGCCGATCTTAGCTAAGCACTTTACACATATATACACAGTTTATCTCACTTAATCCTGTACAAAAATCATATAAGGTTGTTGCTGACATTTTACCCCCATTCTAGTGAGAAAACTGAGGCTACGTGAAATTATCCTGCAGGCCACAGGTTGGAAGAGCTCAATTCACTCAGATCTGTCTGACTAGAACGTGTGCATATCTGCTACCCTTTCTTTTAATGTCATTGTGTGAAAAAAAAAAAAAAAAAAAACGACAACAACCAAAAGACCTACAAAGAACATCATATAACTGATCACTGTGGTCACAAATACCCAACAAAGTGAAATCCACAAACACCCCCGACCTATCGGCCCTGTGTCCATGCCAGCAATCAGCAGTCACTCAGGACACTCAGAGATTCTGGATCTCTGGTCACCAGAATGTATATGTGGCTCACTGACCATGTATGTGTGGCTCACTCTGAAGCTAGGCCAGAGAGATGTTCCCCAAAGATCTGTAACTGTGGGAAACCCCAACTGGCTAGAGCTGGAGGAGCTGAAAGGGAAAACAGCACTCCCACAGGCCAGAAGCAACCTGCAGAACCAACCAGAATCTCAATTCTCACAGACCTGAGCTGTGGGTGTGGAAACCAGAGCAGGTGCTCCAGCTCCTGTCTCTACAGTGTCAGCCACTGCGGTCCCCACTGCTCTTCCTCCAAACGCTGAAAGAAGGAAAAAAAAATCACTTCTCTATTCCCATACTGCCCAGTCTCCTGACATTGCCACCTTGGCCAAACATAACCAGGCACCCATTGGGAAGGGAGTCTACAAAGGGACCTTGCGCCTGCACACAGAGCACAGGAAGCCAGGGTGGAGCAGAAGCAAAGAGGCCAATGACCAGCACATTGTGGGATCAGTAAACGGCTGCTGTGGGCCTTAGCTCCAGGAATCTCCTTCCTTAGGTGTGATGCAGGGACAAGAAACCACTGCTTCTGCAATGATTGGGTCCAGAGTCAGAGTGCACCTCCTGGATCTATCTCCATGTCTCACCATCAGCAAAATTCTATACTTTTCATTCTTCTAAAGACACAGTTATGAAAGATGAAAAGGCAAGCCACACACTCGGAGAAAATATTTCCAAAACATATATCTAATAGGGGATTTTTTCTACACTATATCAAGAATTTTTACAACTTAATAATTTGACAATCGACCCAATTTTTGAAGAGCACATAAGGTTTGGACAGATGCATCACCAAAGCAAATGTATGAAAGAAGTAAGGAAGAACCTGAAAAGATGTTCAACATTGTTAGACATTAGAGGAACCCAAATCAAAATCATGAGAATCCTCTACACACCTCCTAGCATGGCTAATATTATAAAGCTTAAACATAAAAAATGGTGGCAAGGATTAGGGGCAACTGGAAGGCTCCTACACTACTGGTGGTTATGTAACTTGGTATTACCACTTTGGAAAACAACTTGGTGGTTTGTTAAAATGTTAAACATACACAGACGGTAACATGACCTAGTATTCCACTCCCAAATACGCACCCAAAAGAAATGAAAGCATATGTCCTCACAAAGATCCCTATAGGAATGCTCACAGTAGCTTTATTTGATGGAAACAATGAAAATTTCCATCCACAGGTGAATGGAAAAATGGATTTTGGTTTACATACAATAGGACATTGGGACTAAAAGAAGTAAACTAGTGAGACATGCAGCAACTTGGATGAATCTCAAAATTGTTATGCTGAAGCCCAGTAAAGAGTATACTCCAGTAAAGAGTATATTTTGTGTGAGTTCGTTTATATAAAACTCTAGAAAATGTAAATTAATATATAGTGACAGAAATTAGATCAAGGGCTGCCTGGGGATGAATGGCGAGAAATGAGAGTGGAGGAGGGAGGTATCAGAAAGAGGCAGAAAGAAACTTTTAGGTGAAGGTTATGGTCGTGGTTGTTATCTTAACTGTGATGATGGTTTCATTGGTATATACACATGGCAAAACTTGATCAAATTATGTACTTTTAATATACGCTAAAAGCACCTGGGTGGCTCAGTCAATTAAGCATCTGACTCTTGGTTTCATCTCAGGTCATGATCGCAGGGTTGTGGGATCAAGCCCAGCATCAGGTTCCATGCTCAGCATGGAGCCTGCTAGGGAGTCTCTCCTCCTCTCCTGTCTGCCCCTTCCCCCGATTCACGCTCTCTCTCAAACAAATCTTTAAAAATTAAAAAAAAAGAATAAAAAATAAACGTGTTTATTGTTGGCCAATTATACTTCAAAAAAGCCTATATATGAATATGCATGTATATATATATATATGAAGAGGGAAGAAATTTTAGCAGTTGTTGAATCTAAGAGAGTGGTAAGTATGAGACTGTCCATTGAACTACTCTCAACTCTTTTGCATATTTGAAACTTTTCATGATCAAAAGTCAGGGAGGGAAAAGAAAAAGAAAAGAAAAGAGCTCACACCTGTCGAGTATGATACACATTAGACAAGATGTTATCTGGAGTTTACGCTGGCTTCCTGCTGGGATCCCACACGGAGCCATGAGCCATGTGGAAGCCTTCTGGGGTGGGGTTGGAACCACGAAGTTCTTGCAAGAGAAGCACAGGAGTCAGGTGAGGAAGACCTCATCCCAAATAAGAGGGAGATGAAGTATACAACTCTTGAATTTGTGCAAACAATTCAGATGTGCAGAAAAAAAGTAAATTGTTCTCTGTAACTCACCTATTCCTCCAGCCTCCTATGTGACAAATACCAGGGAAAAAGTTAAACATGTCAGTTAAAAGTAATTCTCCTTGCCAGTATAAAATAGTGTCCTTCAGGTAAACACTTGGTCTCTTTTGGATAAATATAGCTGACCCTTGAACGCAACAAGCACTGACACTCACACAGCGGAAGACCTACATGTAACTTTTGATTCCCCCAAAACCTAACTGCCAATGATGGCCTTCTGTTGACTGGAAGCCTTGCTGTAAACAGTTAACACATATTTTATACGTTATATATACTAAACACTGTATTCCTACTATAAAGTAAGCCAGGGAAAAGAAAATATTAAGAAAATCTTTCTTTCCTCTTTCATCTCTTCTCCTTTTCCTGGTTAACAAAACACCAAAGACAGCTCACACCACACCTTGGCCATGGACACAGAAGTTCCTGGGCTACATGCTTCCTCTGAGGTCCTGAGAATTTCCTCCATGATGTCCTTCACTCTTCCTGGCAGCTGGGCAGCCACCTGCTATACTGGGTTCTTACCAGTTGCCCTGCAGAGTAGACCAGCTGCTTCTACATCAGGCTTCTGTCACTAAAAATGAGGGAGTCCAAGCCATTGCCCCTGGGCTTCCACACTCTTTTCCTCCCCAATGCTGGCCTGAGGCCTCATCTGGGCTGCTCCAGCTCTCTGCTGGAGTAGCACCCATTGGGCTGGGACACTCAGAGGCCATCTGTGCTCTGATGTGCAGGATATGACTGAAGAGCGCCCACAGGCCCATGCCTAGCTATTGCTGCTCTGGTGTTAGTTTCCTAGGGCTGCCATAACACATTATCATAAACTGGGGAGCTTAAAACAACATAAATTTATCTTTTCACAGTCCTGGAGGCCAGAAATATGAAATCGAGGCATTGCAGGCTTGGCTCCTTCTGGAGGATCTAAGGAAGAATCTCAAAGCTTCTGGTGGCCACTGACAACTCTTGGCATTCTTTGGCTTAAGGCTGCATAACTCCAGTTTCTGCCTCCCTCTTCACAGGCCTTCTTCTCCCTGTATCTGTCTCCTGTTTCTAATAAGGATGCTCATCATTGGATTTAGGGTCCAACCTAATCCTGGATGATATCACCTCAAGATCCTTAATTGCATCAGAAAGAACTTTATTCCACCTAAGGTCACATTATGAGGTTCTGGGAGGACATATCCCTTGGGGCCTATAATACGACCCTCTACCATGCTGAGCTAAAAGCTTTTCTTAAGCTTGGCACCCTCCTGGGCTATGATCAGGAAAGCAAGACTCTAGCCTCCAATACTCTGATTCCTCTAGACCACTCTGGGACTTTCTGCTGCTCCCATGTGCCTCTCATGATGTGATCCCAAGGGGCACAGGAGAAGGACACCTGCTTCTTCTCTAGGCATAGGTTGAAAACCAATGAACCATAGGTTAATTGAGCCATAGGTTCAAAATTAATTTTAAAACAACTGATACTCCAAGTAAGCACTCAGCCAATGGTGCCCCATCATGACAATGCCGATAATCATTGTTGTGATTATAATTGTCATAAAAAATGAAAACCCAGTTTTGAAATGATCTTACATCATTGTATATTAAAAGTAGCTCCTCTCAAATTATGAACAAATGTATCATTTCCAGCTCATATAAAAACATTATTGATACCTGCTTGCGCTTATTATGATTGAAATCAAAGTTATGAAGACATAATATCCATATAAGCCCATGTTTTATAAAAAACGTATATCACAGTGAAAGCCTGCCATTAAACAGCTGCTTATTATCTTCTGAGCTTAACACCCTAACACGGATGAGAGTAAGCCTTCACAAGGGGGACAGGGTTCTGGCATTGTTAATTATTATTTTAAGACCCAGCAGCTAATGTTGTCTCTCAGGAAATAGATTCAGTGACATTTAGCTTTTTGACCTTTAGAAGAAAAGGACAAAATCTTCAACAGAAGACTCTCCCAACCTGGTTTTCTGTGCTTGCTGATGTGAAGTTATTTCCACAACCACCACTGATAGGCAGAAATGGAACCGCCCTTTGGTCCCAGACCATTCATTTGTTCACACATTCATAAATAGTCATTGAGTGCCTGCCATGTGCAGGGCATTGGCGACAACCTGGTGAACTGGACAGGCCCTGCCTCATAGAACTCATAGGGAAGACAGATAAGCAATGGAGGTAGTGGGGATGAATCTTGCTCCTCATACTCAGTGACGTATATATACATATATTTCTTGATTTTTTGTTATAACTTAACCTACTTTCCATGTCAAGCTCCCATTCCCCCAGAGTAACAGAAACATCATCTCAGTCCATTAGAGACCTCTTCTTACCATGGGTAGCATATAATTTTGGAGATGGGTCTTACAAAGTGTTGAGGAGCTCTTGGGGAGGGATTAGGAAGGGCAACAGTGTCTCTTGAGGCCACCTGAGGCTACTGAGCACTTGCATCTGCTGAGACATCCAGTATTCCATCTGGTGCTTGATATCAGCCTATGCGATCACCACTGAGACGTGACCCCGACCCATCTGTGCAGACCGTTGTGTCCAGCAGCTCTGTATCCTGTGCCCGATCTGTGCTTGTGGGAATAGGAATTATTCTGGCGCATAGTGTTCTGGGATCCTGGACTCACTCCATACCTGTTCAGCTAGAGTTCAGCTAGAGTTCTGCTGCCAACCTGGATCTCCACATCTTTTCTCAGATTCCACAAGCCTGTCTGTATCAGGTCTTTCTGCCACCCATCCCCATTCTGTCACTAAACAATTTGTTGAAAGTGTTTAGCCTGAAATCTTCCATATGGAGATGCAGAGACCTACTTCCCTTCCATTCTGCGGCTCCACTGTCCTCTGCGTCCTTAGTGTCCTCTCCGTACAGCCAGCAGTGGAAAAGACAGACAGTGGAGGAATGATTGGGGGCCTCTGGGTCCAGGTATGGAAGAGCAGAGATCATTTCTGTCAACAGTTCATGGGTCACACTTAGTTATGGTCTCATCTGACTACAAGGGAGTCAGAAATGTGATCTAGCCGTGCGTCCAAGAGAATAAAGAAAGAGGTTTTAGGGAGCACGTTAGCAAATTCCGCCACAGGGGGAAGCCCTTCTCCCTCCAAGATGTTAAAGGAGCATTTTGCTTTCTGCTCTCCACATTGTTCCTCTGAAGCAATGAGCATATAATAGCCTCACAGGGGGTTTATGATATATTACCCAGCCTCACACATCATTTAAACTGTTGTAAGTGCTTTGCCAGCAGAAGATGGCATGCTCTGGGAGCACACGGAGGCCTTAAGCAATTTCAGTAACTGATAATAGAGAAAAGACTGTGACTGGGGCTGATGCCACAAAGCAGGTGTTAGGAGGCCAAAGCACTGGGTTCCTTTAGGACAGAAGAACAACAAGGCTGGAAAGACTGGGTAATGTGAGCCCCTCTTTATGATTTATATCACATCATCTAATTAACTTGGTACTTAAATAATACCGAAGTATTCCTTATATTAAGGAGCCTTTCCTCACTGAAGATTTTGACTCTACATGTACCTGACAGACGGTAGACCTCACCCCATTCACTGGGTTCGTCACTTTCCAAGTACATGACATGGAAACCAACAACGGTTAAAACATGCCATTTGGGGGGCACCTGGGTGGTTCAGTCTGTTAAGCAACTGACTCTTGATTTCAGCTCAGGCCATGTTCTCAGGGTTGTGAGATCCAGCCTCAGCTCTGCACTCAGCAGGGAGTCTGCTGGAGATTTTCTCTCCCTCTGTCTCTGCTCCTCCCCACCCCCTCTCTCCCTCTCTAAAAAAAAAGAAAGAAACAAAGAAACAAAGAAAAAACACATATATGGCATTTTGTGTAGCCCTCATGTTTGCATCGCCTCATAGGCAGCCCTGACCAACAACCTGGAAATATTTGTTGAGGGCCCACCATATACCAGCATTGTCCAACCACTGTGGATGAGTTTTAAAAAGAAAAAAGAAGTCATTAACCAATATCCTTGCTGTTTTAATCTAATTGTAGAAATACTGCTAACAATAATTTAGCCTTTCTCTCATTGCTTCAACTGGGTGGTTCTGGACTGAGAAAAAAATCAAAGACAAGAGTTGACAGAGAAAGGTTTCATAGAAAAGGATACAGACAAGCCCAGAAAAAGAGAAGGGGTGGAGTAGGCCGCTAGGAATTGGTATCAACTGAGACCAAGTCCCAAGGGAACACAACACAGGTAGATGAAAATGAAGTCAGAGGTAGTGAGGACAAATGAAGAAGAGCGAAGGAATCCAGACTGCGTCAACTACTCCGAAGTTTGTGCAGACAAATCATTTGTTGATCCACACCTTGATTTTGTAAGTTATAGACCATTTTTATAAAACTCTCATATTGTGAAGCAGAGAAAAGGGAAGAATTCTCAGTGTGAGTGTTATTGGCTAAATACCCTAATGTATAAACAAAGCCATCTCTACTTTTCTAACGCATCCCCACGTTTGCGTATGTGTGCGCATGTTATCCTCTGCAGCACTTTATAGAGACATAGAGAATTCACTGGGAACCACAATGAAATTTTTCAGAGAAAGACTTAATAACAGAGAAACTAAATGCTAAATCTGTGATACTCCCTAGTCATAAGGGGATGTAGCTTGTATAACAGAACGATAACGAGCTTTCAGAATCAACCATAACTAGATTCAAGTCCAGGCTCCCCTACGTTCTGTGCTCTGTTGGTCAAATCAAACTGCTTAAGCTGTCGGAACCCCAAAGTACTTATCTAACAGGATGAAAATAATCTCTTCACAACTAGATTATGGTGAGAATTAAGTGAGATACCATCTGTAAACACCCAGCACTGTTCTAGCACATTGTGTGTGATCAATAAATGCTAATTCCCTTACATTCCTTAATGCTAATGTGGAATTAATAAACACCAGCCTTGCCATTTGGACATTCACAACACAGCACAAGGCCCGGTGATGGTTAGCTTTGGAAAGAGAGACACTGAGAATGTTCTGAGATAGACAGTAAGACCAGGAAGCCCCAGCAAGGATCATGTGATGGAAGAAGTTTACTTTGCATTTCAATCATAAGCAAAGTTCAAATTATCATCAACAGCATTAGCACAAGAAAGATAAAATGCTCTAATATAATAGGCTTGAATTTCTCCCTTAAGAATTTGAGAAATTAATTATATCCACCTTTTGCTAATCTCCCATGGGGGGCAGTAAGAGTTGTGAATGAAGGGCAAGTGAGGGAATGTTTTATTTTAATTTTTTTTTTAAAAAAGATTTTATTTATTTATTCATGAGAGACACAGAGAGAAAGGCAGAAGGAGAAACAGGCTCCATGCAGGGAGCCCGATGTGAGACTCGATCCCAGGACTCCGGGGTCACGACCTGAGCCAAAGGCAGCCACTCAACCACTGAGCCACCCAGAGATCCCAAATGAGGGAATGTTTAACCACAATTTGGACAATAATTTAAAAGTTAACTCTAAAGAAAGAGTCCTTTACTATTGTGCAGTTAATTTACTCCTAATTACTTTGTCTGCTCCAATGACTAAAGGTGACCGCTTCCTCACTGCTCACAATGAAACTTGCATTTTCCCCACATGGATACCACCCCTCCTCAGACATGGTCACTTAGCCCCTAGTAAGTGCAACATCTCCCTCTTGAATTTTAAATCAAATGGCTGCAGGCAATACAAGATCCAGTACAACACATGCTAAATCACAATTTGCGTCTGGAACATGCTTTGATGTCACAAAATTACAGGGCAACAGACCAACATTCAAAGATAAATTATTTACTCCTACTGATATGATTACTATAGAGGCAGGATTTGAAAGAGCACCCAAAATACAAAGCAAGGTGATTTGAGAATGTTACTTATGTCCATTTGGCATGTCCATCTCTACTCTATGAAAGAAAAATCTAGAAAGGAGGACGGTGGCAAATGAAACTAACCTCAAGCATTATGGGTCTGTTTGGCAAAGCACGGAGCGAGGTAGAGCTAGTCAGTCAGGATTCATTAGGCACTCACAGTGTCCACAGGGAGGCAGCAGGTGCTCACAGAGCCCTCTCATCAGCAGTAGATTCTCAGAAACTCCTGAGGGACACTTCGTGTGTCTTGATAGTTTCTCCAAACACTGAACAAAGACCAGACAGTATTATCTGCTTCGCTAATTTCAAGCTTTTTCAAATGATAAGCAAACCCATATACCGACAGTGAACAGATATGATGTGTTGGTGTTCATCGTTTATGATCTTCCTGCTGGGTGCAATCAGCCCTTCAACCCATAAACTCGAGCTCCTACTGTGTACCAACCACTAACCTGACTGCCTTTAGAGACTTCGGATTGCAGGGAAGAGCTAGGCAGGCAAAGAGACAGATGCAATTGGTTCTGAGAAGCAAAGTGGAAGAGGAAACCATGAAGCATAACGAGCGCAGGGGGGGAGTGTGCTTACCCCCGACTGGGCACTGGGGAGCTCAAGAAGTCTTCCTAAAAGAAATAACATCTCTGATTAGGGTTGTTTGTTTGTTTGTTTGTTTGCAGGGGATGGGGGACTAGGTTTTTTAAAGGGAGCAGGGAGCTATTCTAACAAGCAGGTCAGGGCAAGGTGGTGGTGACAATGAGGGCCCAGGTAGCCAAGAGATGCTGTGGAAAGACACAAGGCAGAAACTAGCAGAAACTTTGGGGGCTGATATTTGGGGTTCCACCTAGCACAGAGTGGAGGGTGCAAAGGGTTAAGGGGGGGTGAGAGAAGTGCTGAGAGGCCAGTCAGGTTAGAGACGCAGGCAGAAGCCACGTCCTGAAGAGCCTTGTATGCCCTAAGGAGCGTGACTTTGATCCCAAAAGCAGTACAAAGCCATTGTAGGATTTTAGCAGGGATGCTCCCAGTTGAAGACGTGTATTCTTCTCACTGCAGCAAAGGTAGGAGAGGCCAAGATCACAGTGGTCAAACAGTTGTCCTCAAGATAGAATAGGGCCATACAAGCAGTGCAGATGGAGAAATGTTTGGAGAGAGGAGGAAAAGAAGAGCTCAGGTTGGCAAATGGCAAATTTATGGTGCCCGTGCTACGTCCCGGGGAATGTGTCCACTTTGATTTATGAAAGAGGTGTGGGGTGGTGGCACAGATCTGGGGCACAAGTGACTGTGGATGGCACGCTAGGCTGTGGCATGGCTCTGTCACAGGCCTGTGGTCAGAATCCGCTCCCACCTGTCAGTGCCCACCCATGCCAGTTGTTAATATTCCCCCATAGGAGAGGATCCAGGATGACAACAGGAAAGGGTCGAGGATACAGAGCCCTGTGAGATGTTCATAGGCCTGAAGATGAAGGCGGAGGAGTGGGTAGTGAGGAGAAAGAAGGAGAGGCTGGAGCTTTATAACAGCAAACACCAGGACGAATGTCTCAAGCTGAGAAGCAGCAGTGTCTGGGGAAGGGGAGCATAGGAAGCAGAGAAGACCCTGAACACGCTCATATTTTGAGAGAGAAAGTGGGCAGGTGGAGGAAGGGTAAAGCAACAGGAGAGAGCAGAGATGGACAACAGGATGCCATCCTTAAGCAAATAGGAGAAGACGAGACGCAGAACCTTCTACCATGTGGAGCTATGCAATTATCGGGGAGAACCTGGGAAAGGACTGAGAAAGGGGGTGCGGCAGGAAGTGAGGGAGGTTGGCTGGAGCTTCAGCTGGGGGCTCTCAGGGAGGCGATGTGTAGGCAGCGCAAGGAGAATATCGTAGGTCGAAGTGTGACGAGCCAGGCTGGGGAATATGTACTTGTGGATCCTCACCAAAGTTTATTTATATATTTTTTAAAGATTTTATTTTATTTATGAGAGAGAGAGAGAGAGAGAGAGAGAGAGGAGAGGCCTAGGCAGGGGAGAAGCAGGCTCCATGCAGGGAGCCCAATGCAGGACTCGATTCCGGGTCTCCAGGATCAGGACCTGAGCTGAAGGCAGACGCTCAACTGCTGAGGCATGCAGGCACCCCCCTCACCAAAGTTTAATCTTGTTTTCCTAATAGATCTCTAGAGAGCACGTATAAAACCAGAAGGGGCAATCACCCGGTTGGATTTAGCATTAGAATTTTGCTGTAAAGACGAGGAAGCAAGGAAGCTGTCAAAGAATGTTATCAATGACACGATGGTGTCTATACTTTGAGACACGGGAAGGGAGAGGAAGGAGAACAAGGAGGAATGGAGGAGCAAGGCAAATCGGAGAACAGGCACAACAGGCGTAAAACAGGTGTGTAAAAGTAAGAGAGCTAGAGAGACGCCTGGGTGACTCAGTGGTTGAGCATCTGCCTTTGGCTCAGGGCATGATCCCTGGTCTGGGGATCGAGTCCCATGTCAGGCTCCCTGCATGGAGCCTACCTCTCCCGCTGTGTCTCTCATGAATAAATAAATTAAATATTTTTTAAAAAAAAATAAAAGTAAGAGAGCTAGAGTATTAGAAAAAGGTCATGGGGAAAATATAGATCTTTAGGATTTTGCTGGAGGAACAATTCCAAATGCGGTGAGGTAGTCCAAAGCTCAAAGTGGCTGCGTGCCAGGGAGGTTGATGGAAGAAGAAGTTATGCAACTACATTTGGTAGTGGGTTGAGCTGTGTTTCAAAGCCAGTCCTCTTTGATTCCAAAGCCTATGCTCCTTCAATCATGGTGGGGCTTGAGATGAAGAGGGCCACAGTGCGCTAATGAGCCCAGAGGTCCCGCGGATCTGTCTCTTGCTTCAACAGCGTGTGGATGGAACAGACCCAAGGATGCCCCTTCTTCCAGTCCCTGACCACCCTCCAATCTTTTTTCCAGTCGCAGCCTTCAGAGCTATCTTCTGCATCACCCTCTGCCTGTGAGACCAGCCAACCTCCTATTTTGAGCTTAGCTCCTAATTACCCATCAACAGTGAGCTCCCAGATTTGTCAGTATTATTCCATTAAGTTGGAGGCCACTGTCGACCCCCTGGTCAACATGCATCTGCGGGTCTCCCACACCTACCTCCATCTGCGCTTCCATTTCTACTGCAAGAATGTGGCTGGAGATGGGGGTTGGGGTATGGGCCACTTCTTCGGAGAGTTGATTGAGAAGCCTGAGGATACTAAGCATCTCTTGAAGATGCAAAACCAGAGCAGCAGCTGTGCCCTCTCCCAAGCTGTGCAGAAGCTATCCCAAGACAGCCTGGGGGTAAAACCCTGGAGGCCATGGAAGCCACTCTGGTTCTGGAGAAGAACCTGAACCAGGCCCTTTTGGATCTGCATGCCCCAGGTTCTGACTACACAAACCCGCAGCTCTGACTTCCGGGAGAACCACTTCCTGGATGAGGAGGTGAAACTCATCAAGGAGATGAGCGACCACCTGACTAACCTCCACAGGCTGGCTGGCCCCCAGGCTGGCCTGGGCAAGTACCTCTTCCAAAGGCTCACCTGAGCATGACTGGGAGCCTCTGAAGCCCAGCAGCCTTTGAAGGACCCCTGTGGCATCCTCCTGGTGCTGGGGCTTGTGGGTAAGCCTCGCCCTGCAGCCACCAGGCAGCTTTTTGACCACCTGGGAACCCCCTCCCAAGTCTTGGGCCAAATGGAAACAATAAAGCTTTTTGGAGAAGAAAGACAGAGAGAAAAAGAGAGGGGAAGGAAGGAAGGAAGGAAGGAAGGAAGGAAGGAAGGAAGGAAGGAAGGAAGGAAGGAAGGAAGGAAGGAAACAGAAGAGAAGGAGGGGGGAAGGAGAAGAAGACAAGAGGAAGGAAGAAAGAGAAGGAAAGGGAAAGAGAGGGGCAGTGAGCTGCAGCCCTTACTGTGTGGAAGAGGGATCAGCTCTGAGGACTGTGATGAAGAGAGAGCCTAAAGCTCCAAGCCCTCAGAGAAAGGCTCTTGTCCATGAGTGTGCCAGGGTGGTGGCTTACTAGGAGCACTGGGGATTGGGACAGTGGCCTCCCGCCTGCATCCTGAGATGCGTGGACACAGCACACTGAGGAGTCCTGTGGCAATCAATCCTTTGTAGATTCTAAGCAGAGCGTTGGTAAGAAATGGTCAGGTTGCCTCCAAAGAAACCTGAGTCTAGATTTGAAGGCAAAAAGGAGACTGGATAGTTCATTAGCCTGACCACACACTGCAAATTCCTGGAGGCCCAGGTACTTAGGAGAACTCAGGAGGACTTCGACCTCTGCAGAGGGAGCCTGCAGTGGCCTAAATGATCGCATTTCCGAGGGCATGGATTGTCGGCTGACAAAAAAAAAAAAAAAAAAAGTCAGGAAGCTATTGTGTTGGCTCCATAAGGAAAACAATGAAGGCTTTGGCTGCTAGGCAACTGGTCCTCATCTTTGAAGACTTCAAGATTTTGTTGCTGATCTCCGTTCTCTTGATCACCATCCTTTTGATTCCCATGGTCCCTGACTGTCTTCTATCTCGCTATGTTTGACTCCTATTATTTACTGTTGTATATATGCCATTGCCGAATGCCCAGTAAATGGCTTGTTCATCCTAACCCAGTACTAAGCACCCTGGAGGTGCCCAATAGGCATTTCTTTGACTCTCTGGAGGAGATGATGAACGCTTTTAATGGACCATCTTGTGTTTGTTTTCATCATCTCATTAATATACATTTCTGTGGTTTACACACCATCTTATATTTTCTTTTTTTGTGTGTGTGTGTTTCATTTAGTCAGTTTATGATGCCTTTTTTATAGTATTGTTTTTCTTCTAGTAAAGGATTGATCCCATGTTGTATTGTAATATCATATGTCTTTGTCTCTTTAATCTGTAAAAGTCCCCCCAGTGTTTTTATTTTTTTTTTATTTTTGGGGTTTTTTTTGTTTTATAATAAATTTATTTTTTATTGGTGTTCAATTTGCCAACATACAGAATAACACGCAGTGCTCATCCCGTCAAGTGCCCCCCTCAGTGCCTGTCACCCATTCACCTCCACTCCCCGCCCTCTTCCCCTTCCACTACCCCTAGTTTGTTTCCCAGAGTTAGGAGTCTTTATGTTCTCTCTCCCTTGCTGATATTTCCCACACATTTCTTCTCCCTTCCCTTATATTCCCTTTCACTATTATTTATATTCCCCAAATGAATGAGAACATATAGTGTTTGTCCTTCTCCGATTGACTTACTTCACTCAGCATAATACCCTCCAGTTCCAACCACGTTGAAGCAAATGGTGGATATTTGTTGTTTCTAATGGCTGAGGAATATTCCATTGTATACATAAACCACATCTTCTTTATCCATTCATCTTTCGATGGACACCGAGGCTCCTTCCACAGTTTGGCTATCGTGGACATTGCTGCTAGAAACATCGGGGTGCAGGTGTCCCGGCGTTTCATTGCATCTGTACCTTTGGGGTAAATCCCCAGCAGTCCAAATGTTGGGTTGTAGGGTAGCTCTATTTTTAACTCTTTGAGGAACCTCCACACAGTTTTCCAGAGTGTCTGCACCAGTTCACATTCCCACCAACAGTGTAAGAGGGTTCCCTTTTCTCCACATCCTCTCCAACATTTGTGGTTTCCTGCCTTGTTAACTTTCCCCATTCTCACTGGTGTGAGGTGGCATCTCATTGTGGTTTTGATTTGTATTTCCCTGATGGCAAGTGATGCAGAGCATTTTCTCATGTGCGTGTTGGCCATGTCCATGTCTTCCTCTGTGAGATTTCTCTTCATGTCTTTTGCCCATTTCATGATTGGATTGTTTGTTTCTTTGGTGTTGAGTTTAATAAGTTCTTTATAGATCTTGGAAACTAGCCCTTTATCTGATATGTCATTTGCAAATATCTTCTCCCATTCTGTAGGTTGTCTTTGAGTTTTGTTGACTGTATCCTTTGCTGTGCAAAAGCTTCTTATCTTGATGAAGTCCAAATAGTTCATTTTTGCTTTTGTTTCTTTTGCCTTCGTGGATGTATCTTGCAAGAAGTTACTGTGGCTGAGTTCAAAAAGGGTGTTGCCTGTGTTCTCCTCTAGGATTTTGAGGGAATCTTGTCTCACATTTAGATCTTCCATACATTTTGTTTATCTTTGTGTATGGTGAAAGAGAATGGTCTAGTTTCATTCTCCTGCATGTGGATGTCCAATTTTCCCAGCACCATTTATTGAAGAGACTGCCTTTCTTCCAATGGATAGTCTTTCCTCCTTTATCGAATATTAGTTGGCCATAAAGTTCAGGGTCCACTTCTGGGTTCTCTACTCTGTTTCATTGACCTATGTGTCTGTTTTTGTGCCAGTACCACACTGTCTTGATGACCACAGCTTTGTAGTACAACCTGAAATCTGGCATTGTGATGCCCCCAGCTATGGTTTTCTTTTTTAAAATTCCCCTGGCTATTCGGGGTCTTTTCTGATTCCACACAAATCTTAAAATAATTTGTTCTAACTCTCTGAAGAAAGTCCATGGTATTTTGATAGAGATTGCATTAAACGTGTAAATTGCCCTGGGTAACATTGACATTTTCACAATATTAATTCTGCCAATCCATGAGCATGGATTATTTTTCCATCTCTTTGTGTCTTCCTCAATTTCTTTCAGAAGTGTTCTATAGTTTTTAAGGTATAGATCCTTCACCTCTTTTGTTAGGTTTATTCCTAGGTATCTTATGCTTTTGGGTACAATTGTAAATGGAATGACTCCTTAATTTCTCTTTCTTCAGTTTCATTGTTAGTGTATAGAAATGCCACTGATTTCTGGGCATTGATTGTGTATCCTGCCACGCTACCAAATACTAGCCAATAGGATACAACAGTACATTAAGAAAATTATTCACCATGACCAAGTAGGATTTATCCCCGGGACACAAGGCTGGTTCAACACTCGTAAAACAATCAATGTGATTCATCATATCAGCAAGAGAAAACCCAAGAACCATATGATCCTCTCATTAGATGCAGAGAAAGCATTTGACAAAATACAGCATCCATTCCTGATCAAAACTCTTCAGAGTGTAGGGATAGAGGGAACATTCCTCAACATCTTAAAAGCCATCTACGAAAAGCCCACAGCAAATATAATTCTCAATGGGGAAGCACTGGGAGCCTTTCCCCTAAGATCAGGAACAAGACAGGGATGTCCACTCTCACCACTGCTATTCAACATAGTACTGGAAGTCCTAGCCTCAGCAATCAGACAACAAAAAGACATTAAAGGCATTCAAATTGGCAAAGAAGAAGTCAAACTCTCCGTCTTCGCCGATGACATGATACTCTACATAGAAAACCCAAAAGCCTCCACCCCAAGATTGCTAGAAATCATACAGCGACTTGGTATCATCTTATATTTTCTTTTGAGAACTTGAAGCGCAGGAGGCAGGATGTGCCCTGGGAGAGCTCTAAGGAGTCATAACATAAAGTCTCCAGAAAAAATGACCGAAGCTTGGCCTCACCTCTGCCCACCGTGCACGGGTAGCTGGGAGAAGGAAGTGGGCCCTATGGAATCTTCACAGACCTGAGTTCTCAGGCATGACCCAAAGGTCAGTAGAGTTTATAGGCCACTTGGGTTATGTAAGCAAAGAGAAATGATTTGCTTTGCTGAAGTAGAAATTGCATTTTCCAAAAAGCGTTGAGAATGATCAACACCAACATTTCTCCCCTCCCTTTCAAGTCTAGCCCTGGCGACAGTGTATTGTTTAATCAAGAAAATGTATCTCCTCTCCAAGGACCTACCCAGCTGGGGGATTCCGAAGTTGTTGACAGGCTATTTTTGAAAACTACACGTCTGCTCATGAGGATTGATGAGCTGAGAAAGAATTCAATAACAAATAAATTTGCCCCGAGCTCACAATCCACTGTCTCGTCTCTAAACACCATGAAATATCTGGCCCACAGATATTACTGCTAAACTTCATCAAATGGATACATTATGAACCCTTTAATTCTCCTCAGAGGATTAGCTGCACAGCCAAACAGGTCATTTTCACTCACCTTGGAGAATAATGGCAAAGCAGCCTGTGTTAATCTGCTTCCCACACTAAGTTCTCAATTATATTCAGTCATTTGACAGAATGAACTAGACGCTACCACAGGAGTCAGAGCCTGAATGGATCCAGGCAAAAGCTATTGGGAAACTTGTCTGATGAAAATAATGCATACTTTGACTACCTCCAGCAGATTTGCTTTTTGTTTACTCATTCGTTTTTCAGGGTGCTTGACTCGCCTGAATGAGGCTCTAGAAGTTAGTAAGTGTGAGGACCAGAACAAAGGATGGAGGAGAGAAGAGAGGGATCAATGTTGGAGAGGCTGGCTGGGGAGATCTGATCCATTTGTTCAAACCTGCAGGAGAAGCGTTGGTGGTGGGGGGGGGTGTCTTGAAAAAGGAGTCGAGTGACCTGATTGCTGAGGTCCCAGGTGGAATCTTTTTCTTCCCTTTTTTCTTGAGCAACCATGTTTATTTTCATAATTTTTACATGGTATTGCAGTTAACTAAGGAATTACACTGAAGCACAGTAGATCGGTTATTCTCGTAGCTTTCTTGTCCAAAAGAGACCAATACAATCCTTTTTTTTTCTCTCTCTCTACATTTATTTGAAACAGCTTTCTGTTTTGTGGGGTAGAGAGACATTTTTACTTCAAAACTCCAGTTGATACAATGGTGGAAGTCATTCTACGAATTCTTGACTCTTTTACCAAAGCTTATGCTTTTGCCAATGCCTCTCCTTTTTTCTTTTTTTCTTATTGGAAAAAGCAATAAAAGTAAGAATGAGGCATGGAGTATATCATTATTTTTGTTCATTTTACTAAGATTTTATCTCAAACTCAAAAATGTTTGTAACATTTTTATCTCCTAAGTCCAATAAACACTATATTCTGATAGCTAAAAATAGCAAATGAAATTAGCAAGAACTCATTTGTTCTGGTCTTTTTTTTTTTCAGCATTTCATATATTGGAAAATAATTATGAAACGGAATATTAAGTCTGGTGCAAGCATCAAAAATTCTTCTGGAACTAATTCTACCTAACACAATTTAATAGGTTTTATACAGATTTCTACAAACAATTTAAATTAGACACACCAAGATTTAAATCCATAAATAGCCATGCAGTTAGTTTAAAGCGCTGGTGTCAGGCCTCTCTCCATCGTGTGTCCGCTCTTACAGTGAAGAAACATCAACAAACATCAGAAGTGATTGTGACTCTCAGTCCACACATTTACATGGGGGTGTCAGAAATATCCACTTTCGGTCTTTAAATCCAGCTAAAACCAACTCCATTCCCTCACCCCACTCAACCTGAGGGCAGCAGCATTCAACAGTTTCCTTGGCTGCCAACTTCTTTATTTGGGCGATCTCTCCTGCTCCCCCACCCACCCCCACCCCTCCCTTAACATAAAAAACATTCCCCTCTGCTCTCTTCCATCAATGTAATCACTTCAGTGATGTCATACTTCCTAAAAAAAACAAAGCCAGAAATTAAAGCGTAGTAAAACGGGCACTGAGGGGGGCACTTGACGGGATGAGCACGGGGTGTTACACTATATGTTGGCAAATTGAACTCCAATAAAAAAAATATACAAAAAAATAAAATAAAATAAAAAGATTTATGTAACAGTTCATAAAAAATAAATAAATAAAGTATAGTAAAGGTGACTACAGTTTTCACTCCTAAAATTAATTTTTCTTAAGGGCTGGACTTAAAAGACTTCCTCTAGACAAAGAGAATAGAGCAAAAGTATCAAGATGTGTAACTTTTACGGTGAAGTGACAAAAGATGGCAGCTTATTGCTGGTAGTCCCTGGCCTTTGCTGCCTCTGATGGAAACTGGCTGCAGTACTGAGAGGTCTACGTGAAAAGAAACTGAGAGCAACCTCCAGTCAACAGCCAGTGAGTAAGTAAGGCCCTCAGCCCACCAGCCCCTGAAGAACTGAATCCTGCCAAGCACGTGAGGGGGCTGAGGGCAGCTCCTTTCCCACTCCAGCCTTAAGATGAGACTCTAGCCCTGGCCAACAGGGACTGGGCCTGTGAGGCTCTGGAGCCAAGGACCCAGATTCTGTGAGTGATAAAGGCCTGAAACTTTGGGTGGGTCCTGAGAAGGGAGTGGTATAGTCTGGCTTTGTCTGAAGATCACGCTCCTGCTGTGTAGACAATGTGTGTGAGGGGCCACCAGCTGGTGGGAGCTGGTGGGAGGCCCCATGGGAGCCCACTAGTTCCCAACCAGGATGGCAGTGGGGCGAAGGGAGGGATAGTTATGAGGTTGGAGGCAGAAGGAAAAACAAAAACAAAAACAAAAAAAGGAATACTACATGTCTGAGTCATTTTGACAGAAACTGTGAGATACGAATACTGTTGTTTCAAGCCACTGAGACTTGAATTAATTTGTTATATAGAAGGGACTACCATAAGCCCCCAAGCATTTGTGGTGTCCTTGTCAAAGTACGAGGCTGAGAGCCCAGGAGGGGTCTTACACTGTTCGCACTCTGTGCCTATCAAATGTCATTTTCATTAGATGTATTAAAGGTATTTGTTAGCAAATGAAGGGTAAGTGTAAGCATAACAAAGAGACAGATATACCATAGACAAAGACTTTGAGTAAGGGTATTTGGGGTATTTTTATAATTTTTTGATGTGGTCAAAAACTGAATAACTGTTGTGTTTTAATAAGGTCTTTGAGGGGCACCAGGGTGGCTCAGTCGGTTGAGTGTCTGTCTTCAGCTCAGGTCATGATCCCGGGGTCCTGGGATCGAGCCCCATGTCTGACTCCCTGCTTCTCCCTCTCCCTCTCCCTCTGCCTGCTGCTCCCCCTGCTTGTGCTCTCTTTCTGTCTCTGTCATAGAAATAAATAAAACCTTAAAAAAAAAAATAAGGTTTTTGAAAGAAATGATGATATATGAAATTTTACATCAGGCTATAAGCAATACATCAAATAAATTTAAAATGACATGATTAAATGAGCATTTATTATTAATCATCAATAATATTAATTTATTTGAAAAAGGGAGGGAGGGAGGGAGGGAGAGAGGTAGGGAGGGAGGGAGGGAGGGGCAGAGGGAGAGAATCTTCAAGCAGACTCCTCACTGAGCACAGAGCCTGATGTGTGAGATCATGACCTGAGCCAAAACCAAGAGATGGACGCCCAACCGACTGAGCCACCCAGGTGCCCCACCCCTTTACTTTCTATTATTGCTCATAATCTGGATCTTATAGAAAGAAATAAAATTACATTCCACCTGTAAATGGTAATATTTGTTCTTTTCACATCCCAGGGAGAGGGGGTGTAGCCACACTTGGCACACACATACCCACACTGATGAAGACAAGTTTCCTCAAATGACAAACAAGCAATGGGAACATAAAAACACAAGACGACCAGTTACATTTTAAATTTCAGATAAACAATGAACAATTTTACATAGACATATGTTCCCCCGCCCAAATTACGATTATTTACCTGGTGGGGAAGAGTGGAGTTTTCCAAGGGACGCAGATTACGTGACAGGGAGACTTGAGAGAATCTGAAGAGAAAAACAGAATTAAGAAGCGCTCACAGGTAACACCCTGAATAACGAAGTGAAGAGGCTTTGGGGTTCTTTTCTGAGGCAAAGGTGGCTAGATGGGCACATTAAATCATCAATGTTGTGCCTCCGACTTTGCTGTGCTTTGAGTTGCTCACTTCAACCCACATCTAAATGGCAGCATTGCCTTCGGAGACAGAATAAATGTAGTTTGCTTACCACAAGTTTCCAGCAGAGGGCAGTAAAATGGCATTGAGGGAAAAGCAGGTATTAGGCAGGGACCTAATAGGAAACTGAGTCCAGCTCAATTCAAAAGACTTTAGTGGAGAGATGACCTCCCCACCCTTCCCGGTGTGGACAAGGCTAAGGAGACCGATAAGGGATATTGCACTTGGAGACTGGCAAGAGCCTGAAGCCATCATCATCCCTAGACCCAAGAACACAGAAGGAAGTGGTAATTGCAGAATCCGATGAAAGCTGGATGAATCCTGTGAAAGCTGCCCATGTGGACGTGTGGACGGGCCACAGATGCAGGCTTGGAGTGGGGAGGGATACGGAATAAATGCCCCACCCCTCCCTCTGCCCTTTGACTCCTCTTCTCGGGTCTCCCACTAGCAGATCCCAAGTCTGCTTACAAGGGTGCCCATGTGATAGAGGCACGAGAGGTCAGTCTCTTGAGGCACTGACCATGGCTAATTGCCCCAGGAAACAAAACAAAACAACAACAGAGCAAAACAAGCACAGTGTCCTTTTCCTAAGTTGCACAGAGGCACAGTTTGGACTACTGGCAGCCTGCCTTTTGTCAAAGAAGTGCTTACACATCAACTGGAGTTCAATAAACCTGGCCTGTGAAGTCAAGTACAGGGGTATTTTTATTTATTAAGTACTTAAGTGCAAATCAGCATGCCAGATTCTGGGGCAAGAGAGACTAGTAATAACAATAGCTCACGCTCCTGGCTCTCTCGTTATGTGCACTGAAACTAAATAATGTACAGGCAATATTTTATTATATCTTCACGCCAACCCTCTCAGTTGTGCTTTGAGTTGCTCACTTCAACCCACACTATTATAATCGCCATCTTACAGATAAATAATTAGGATGCATAGACGTTAAGTGACTGGCCTATATTGTGAGCTGCCCAGGTGTGAAATCATTTAATCTGACTGCAGACCTTGGTCCATGACCTGAAGGAACCTAGTCCAACAGCCAAAACACTAATTAGAGATGAATGAAAAAAAAAAAAGTTTAGCAATCAATGTCTGTAGACATTTATGAAATGAGATTAGTCAAGCAACTAAGCCAGAACACAGTGAGGAGAAAGGGGCAGGTGCTTATGAGGAAGCCCTGGGGACCTCATCTTAGCGATGGTACCTGTCTTATAAGCGTTAAATTATATTCTGCTTTGTAGCACAGCTATTTTGTGCACACGTGCCTGCCTTAGTGGTCCTCAGCTCTGGCTGCACAGAGAGGGGCCAGAACTGTATGTGGCAGCTAGTAAGCACTTTCAACAGGCAAAATGATCCTGGAAAATATCCCAAACCCAGACCATGAGGTGAATAGAATTTTAAAGGTTGCCAAACCCAACTTTGTGGTCTTGAAGTTATTAGCAGGAGGACACAAAAAGGAATCTAAGGTTCCTCCTGAATTTGATTTCTCTGCTCACAAATACTTTCCTGTTGTGAAACTTGTTTGAGAGACACTGAATGGGGACCACCAAGAGGCAGAATCTACTTTCAGATTCTAAGGGGATCCATCCGTCAATCTCAGCACATAACATGAAGTGAAATGGATTTCTTGGATAACAGCCTATTATAAGAAATACTTTTAATTTGACAGCCTTATACGATGTGAATGAAAACTGCTGTTTTAAAGTGGTTTATGTTCCATGGATGAAACTGGGCTTACTGAATGCGGTGATGAACGTTACATGGTTTTATTACAGATTTAATCATAAATCATTTTTTAATGAAAAAAAAATATCGTATCACTTTAAAAAAAAATCCTTGGGGTACCTGGGTGGTTCAGATTCATCTGACTCTTGGTTTTGGCTCAGGTTGTAACCTCAACATCCTGAGATGGAGCCCTGTGTGGGGCTCAGCGTAGAGTTTGCTTGTCCTTCTCCCTCCCCTTCTGCTCTTTCCCCCACTCACGCTCTCTCTCTCTCTCTCAAGTAAATAAATTAATTAAATAAAATCTTAGGAAAAAAAAAAAGTGTCCTAGATGCCACTGACCAAACCATTTAAGTCAGAGTTCCTGCAAATAGATTGCTGACATCAATGGTTTTAGGTTCTCCCCAAGTGATTCTTCTATGTAGCCAGAGGTGACAAAAAAAAAAAAAAAAGAATTACTCTAAAATCTCATACAGGTAGGAGTAGTATTTATTCTATAGCTTGTAACTCTGCCTTACATATAGTTCAATATTTAATTGAACTAACTTGAATCAAATAGCTAAGGGGAATAAATTAAGAATGGGAAGAAACACTACTTGGATGGACTCAAATAAAGAGAGGAATAATTTCCTTAATTAACGCTCTTTTCTTTGAATCCATAAAGGGTATAGGATCCTCATACTTGTCTCAGTGAATTATCAGCACACTATTTTCTCAAGAACTACATATGTATCTAAGTGTCCAGAAATTAATTGAGCCATTTCCATCTACATCCAACAGATTATAAGCCAGAGGTTAAAAAAAAAAAAATCAGAGAGGGAAAGACTACGTGAGAGGTCATCACCAGCATGGGTGCATCCTGGTGGAGACACTGTGACCTAGTAATGGTGGGAGAGAGAGAACAGTGGTTGTGTGGTCTAGCTGGAATGGGAGCATGGCCCTAGGGTCGAAGAGAAACCAGAGGGGAAGAAAACAGAGCAAGTCTGGTCATTCTCCTGTGCTCTCTGGTACATTTGTTGGCTTTCCAGGTTGGATAAACTTGCAGTGTGGCTCTGAGTTGATAGAGGATTTCAGCAATTTTAATGATGGAGAGCATTTGCAAGCTTGTGACATCTATTTGCTTTGAATGGGAGAGAGTGGGTGGAGAACTTTTGCCTAGAGAAGCTCGTGCTCTGGTGGAAGGAGAGGAGAGGAGGGAGAGGGCACAGAGCTGTTAGCAGGTATGCAGGTTGTCGGTGCCCAGTGGAGAGAAGTGCAAGGGCAACAGGCAGCGAGACCTGGGCGAGCCTTGCTGATGGGAAGGATTCCTCAAGTTGCCTCAAGAAGCCTGGGTAACACCCTCACCGCATCTCCAGTACTCTTTGATCTAATGTAGGCAGAGTCAGAGCCACGTTTTTAGCACAACCTATATGTGACAGGTTGAATTCTTCAAAAACTAAAAGAGGCAAATGAGAAAATAGGGATTCATGAAAAATGAAGCTAAAAATTATAATACGAAGGCAGAGTTAATAATAATACCCAATAAAAGTGGGACACCCATTTGATGCTGAGCATGCCAGTAGCTAATGCAGGGGAAGAAACAGGATAGGATCTATTGCATGAAGATGTACAGTGTTGATAGCAGAAATATTAACTAGTAACTCAGAAGTACAACTAAACCTGAATATTCTCAGGAGTCACCAAAAGAATCTTTTCTTCCCAATGAGGCAGGGGTGTGTGTGTGTGTGTGTGTGTGTGCGTGTGCACATGCGTGTGTATACATACATACCCCCATATAGATACATATAACCAATTCCTGTGCTCTGATGGAGGAATTCATTCCCTCCTTTTTCATGTAGCATACGTATTATAAATGTGATTTTCCCAAGTAAATTTCCCTTAAGTCATGTGTCTTGCCATGAAAGCAAAATAAGAAAAATGAACACAATAGATATGACTGTATCCCTAATGAAATGAATGGGCATTAAGGTGACCTCAGAATTTTGTTTCAGTGGACTGATTTTTTGTCAAAAGCTATTTGAAACTACATGGCTGGGAAAATAAAGGAAACATGAACGTTCAAAGACCAACAAAGACCTCGCTTTGCTGTTTTCAATCTGATAAAGATCATTAGGAAATAAGTCTGCCTTCCTCATGGCCAATATGCTTAATAACTAATTTGTCTGAACTTGCTGGTGCTGCAACTTTTTTTGAGAAGTGGGATCCATAGCAATAAGCCATGGATAGCAACAAGATCACTGCATCCAAAAAATGGCCCTTATTTTGTCTTGTTTTAAGATAGTTTGGAGTCACATGAGCAAGAGGGTGAGGTAGGAGTTTCCAGTGCTCATCCCCATAAAGATGGAATCTTAAATCACTGGACAAAAAAAAAGGACCTGTCAAAAATGTAACAATTTATTTATTTATTTATTTGACTGAGACAAAGAGAGAGAGCATAAGTGGCAGAGGGAGAGGGAGAAGTAGACTCCCCACCGAGCAGGGAGTCCAACGTGGGGCTTGATCGCAGCACCCCAGAATCATGACCTGAGCCGAAGGCAGATGCTTAACTGATTGAGCAACCCAGGTGCCCAGGCCTTGTATTTAAAAACCAAGAAATGGACAAGAGATGTGCTTATTGTTGTTGTCATTACTTCTAGGTCCTTTCAGTAAACAGCAAGAAAAGAAGATTTGTTTTTTTTTAATCTTGAGGCAAAATTGGTATTTCCAATATCAGTGGGTTTGTTCCACATCTTGCTATTTTTACTTATCCAGGAAGTATGTCTTTGCTATTACATACAAATATTCCTAATTATGGCTAAGAGGTACTGCTTTGTTTAGATGTTCCATAGTTTATTCCAAAGCTTGTAGTGATAGATATTCGGGTTGTCCAGTTCTTCACCGTGACCAATAATATCACGTATATTCTTGGGTGAACATTCTACACATGGGAGGTAAAAGTAGGGTTATGATTGCTGTGTCAAAGTATAATGACTGTCAAATTCTATGCCAGGAAAAGGACAGTTGGATCCTTTTGCCTCTAGGCTATGTAAGTAAGAAAATATGTGCTTTCCATTGGCATGATCAGGGCCATGGGGGATGTTGATATCAGGGCTATCCTAATAGCTGAGGCTTTGAGTCCAGGTGGGTAGATGAGGGTATGGGTTGAAGCAAGTCTCCTCATTTGTATCAGGGGCTGGGTCCAAGTCCTATGTGGTAAGATAATGACAAGATTTACCTGTTCCTCTCCTGGTATAATGAGGACACAAGATTCCAAGATTTGGGGTTACCTGGGAAGGCCTGCCTTAGATACAAGGCATAACCAGTGTCTGTGGGATTTTTCATGTTCCAGTTCCCTCTCTGGGAGCCGGTCTCTGGGAAATCGATACTTGAAAAACTAACAATTAACCCTCAATTCCATTAGCGAAAGACCATTATGTTATCATTCAATATTCATTTCACTATATGTTTATATAAAAATACTTTAATATTAGGAAAGGTTTCCAATGAGAAGTCGCCAATATGACGTGATTCCAGTCAATTGTGAGAAAAATACTTTTGAATGTAACACTTAAATGTGGATGTTTTTAGCATGGAAAAAGAGAAAAGCACAACTTATCTTTAAAAGGAAGTAAGTGCTTTGGATATAAAATCGGATTCGCTGGAGGGCAAAACATAGTTTGCTTACTGCAACTAATTTTCTGCACATAATATGCTTCTGTGAAGTTGCTAAATCTAGTTTTTATTGTAATTCAACTGATCTAACAAACAGCAGTAGGTAAAACAATTTTGATAAATTAGTAAGCTATAAATTGATTGAGGATAGGAAATCAGGAAGGAAAAAACTGGGGATCTGGTGAGGATGGTTTTTTAATTAATTTCTTCATGTATTTGAAAGTAAAACACAAATGAAAAATGAAATATTGATGACCCCCTTTGTTTCATGCTTCCTAAATTTTCAAAAATTCATATTTTTTATAAGGGAATACCTATATAGTAAATACATTTTATATTGTAAGAGCCGGGGTTTGATATTTTCTGTGTATGATATGTATTTTATTTTACTTATATAGAGTTTAGACGTTTTTTTGTTTTGAAGTGTTCTATATGATTTTATATTCTCCTTTGATCAACAGTTTAAAAAAATCAAATGCGTTTGGCATTTTCATCGACTATGAAAGATCAAATTTCTGTTGTTTTAAGCCACCAGTTTTATAATTTATTGCAACAGACAACCATAGGAAGCTAATACAGATGGAAAAAAATGGAAAAGTTACTAACATAATCATTAAAATGACCATGGTGGGAGGAAATAGCCTGACTGGTTAATGTAGGTATTATCAACTGATGTGGGTGTGTCAAATCAATTTACAAATAACCCATTTGTCTTACTATGTAATTAACATTTAAAATATTTACATAATCTGTAACCATCTATATCATCTCTGAATTGACTCAAACTATTGTGCTAATATAGACTTAAAGTTTTTAAGACAACTTGCTTGAAAGGCAGAGTTCATTTAAGGCTGAGGGGAGTGTGAATTTGGCTTTCACAATAAAAGGAATGGGTGGCTTACCCTCAAATTCACTGAACCAACAAGTAGCTGGAGAAGATTGTTTTTTGAACAACTAGTTATAAGGTGGATGCCAGTCTCCTGTTGCGGTGTCCAGCAGTTCAAAGGTGAAGTGGATAGTCAGTATTTCTTTGGCCGTGCGCCTTTCAAATGTTTGCTCCTGTGTGGGATGACCCCACTGCCTGTCTCCATGGGACACAGGGTTCTAACTCCCATTATAGTAACCAAAATAGCCCAGTTTCTCCCCTTTTCCCAGGATCCAGGACATGGTCATTTTATCAGGTCTTAGTCATCAAACGCTCCCGCCCAAGACTCTGACTCTTTAGTCAGGGACACTTAGGCATGATTCAGAGCAGCAGGGGCAGCTATTTCTGCCAACAGCTTCCTTCATCACTGCATTGGTGTTTGCCATGTTCCAAGTTTGGTCTTCCAGAATCTACTAATGATGTGAACTCCCAATATCCTTCGATAAGTTCCCTTTTTCCTCTAGAGAACTGGTGTCATCTCTGTTATTTCCAATTTGGAGGTTTCCAACAGATATAATGGTTTTTCTTAGTATTTTTGTATCTATATCTTAATATTTTCTTAGGTGTTCAGGCTTCAATAATCCAATAGGATTTCTTTTTTTTTTTTTTATGATAGTCACACAGAGAGAGAGAGAGAGAGAGAGGCAGAGACATAGGCAGAGGGAAAAGCAGGCTCCATGCACCGGGAGCCCGACGTGGGATTCGATCCCGGGTCTCCAGGATCGCGCCTTGGGCCAAAGGCAGGCGCCAACCCGCTGCGCCACCCAGGGATCCCCTCCAATAGGATTTCTAACTCAGAGAGAGTGACAGTACAGCCTTAAAATTATTAATGTTAATTATCTTTTCAAGACATACCAAAATGAGTAAGGTAATTGAAACATCTTACTCAAGTGTCTGTGACAGCTAGCAAGTGTTTTAGCATCCTTATCACCCTCGGGATAACTGGAATTCTGCTTAATGCTTAATCTGCATAAGATAAAGGTGATAAGGTATTTTTGTTGATTCAACAAAATAATATAACAGATTATATTTATTATCGAATAATGCATACTGTATGCTAGTCATTGTCTGAAGCATTATATACATACTATCTTATTTAATCCTCATAATAATCTCATGAGGCAGGGACCATTAAAATCCGTCTTCTCATATGAAAGACTCCTAACTCTGGGAAATGAATTAGGGGTGTTGGAAGGGGAGGTGGGCAGGGAGGGTTTGAAGCCAGGTTCTTCCACTTGGCAGGGCTGGGCAAGGGGTGGGGGTGACTGGGTGGCGGGCACTGAGGTGGGCATTTGACGGGATGAGCACTGGGTGTTATTCTGTATGTTGGCAAATTGAACACCAATAAAAAATAAATTTATAAAAAAATAAAAATAAAATAAATAAAATAAAATCCCTCTTCTCCAAGGAAATGGAGACACTGGCAAAAGATAACACGGGGCAGGGGGCAGTCAACAGTTGTGTTATTCCTAGTGTTCACAACTTTAACCAGAAAGTTTAATAAGTCAATTCACTAAGATCTTCTGACTTCTCAGGTGCAACCGGGTCTAGACAATTCAGTCACTGCAGGACTTAAAATGTCCTTTATCTACAACCTAAGTATGGCTCTCAGAACAGCACCACATACAGACAGTGTGGCTGGCCTAGCAGATGTAGATTGAAGCCATCTGCAGAATTAATTTCAGAAATGAATCTGTAGTTTAATTTGCTACAGATAAAACGATTATATAGAAGCAGTAGTAGTGGGCTATCTTAATGTATCTTCCTTTGAGGAACACCTTCTCCATCTAGAAAATCATTTGGGATTGCTTGAGGTAATCTCCGTTTTGTAGCTTAGCTGCACACCATATGGAGAATCTTGATACAGAGGTGTAGACTAAAAATAATTTTTAACGAAGTCAATGTGGCTTAGGTTTCATGGTCAAACTGCTAGAAATTGCTGACGTTTAAGGCTGAACTGTCCTCGTCCCATACTCTGAGGCAATGATAGTTTACCTCTTTATTGTGGTGGGCTAAAGGCCCAGCATGCCTGTGGGGTGGATTGTCTGAGGCACAAGGCTGTGATATCGGCATCCTCCCTCTTCCTCAGGATCATCCATCTGCCTCAGTTTCCTTTGTTCTTTCACTTGCATTCTCAAATTGTCTCTTAACTCCTCCTCCGCCTGACCCCAACTTTCCCTCTGGAGCTTATCCCATGAGGTGTGTTGCAGTTATTTTACTGCTGCATAACGAAGCACCCCACAATTTACTGATGGAAAACAAGAACTGTTTTTATTATTTTTCACCATTCTATGGGGCAGGGATTCAGACAGGGAATAGCAGAGATGACTTGTTTCTGCTCCCACTCTGTCTGCCGGAGCTAAAATGTCCAAGTGGTTTCTTGACTTGCATGTCTCGTATCTCTACCTGGAAGTCATCAATGATAAGGGCTTGAATGATTATGAAGGGGTCATATTTAGTGCCTTGTTCTTTTGTTGGCTGGGTTCCCCAATTCTTCTCCATGTAATCTCAATCTTTCCTTTTTTTTTTCTTAGAGATTTTATTTATTTATTCATGAGAGACAAAGAGAGAGGGGGCAGAGACATAGGCAGGGAGAGAAGCAGGCTCCTTGCAGGGAGCCCAATGCGGGTCTCAATCCCAGGACCCAGGATGACGCCCTGAGCCAAAGGCAGATGCTCAACCACTGAGCCACCCAGGTGTCCCTCAAGACCTTTTCTCTCTAACTGGTGTCTCCATATGGTCTCTCTGTGTGGTTTCTCCAGCAAGGAAGCCAGACTTCTTACAGGGCAGCTCAGGGTTCCCAAGAGTATGAAAGCAACAGCTTCCAGGGCTTCTGCCTCACTTTTGGTTAAAGCAGGTCACTGGATTGACTCTGATTCAAGAGATTGCACAAGGACTCCTTTGGGAATCACCAAAGAAACATATCCAAGTGCACCAGTGGTGTAATGGCTGGCAGCATTGCAGCTGCCTTAGTAGCCAAGCATTGTGTGCATTTACGTGCTAAACATTTGACAAAATCTTAGCTACTCTTGCAACAGATCAGATCCTTACTTAATTATCTCTGCACAGATGCAAAAGTAATTACTTCATATATCATATTTATCATGCTATTATCGTTTCTTTGGGTCAGGTCAGATCTGTAGTAACTTTGGTCAGAGGTTAATGCAGCATTTAGGACAATGGGTTGTGCTTTATCTTCAAAATAAACGTCAGATCAGAACAAAGTGAGCATAGATCTCTAAGAAATGGAACAGGTAAATCTGATGGGTCGATTTTATTAAACCAATGTTCTTAAAGCATAATTTACGTAATATAATTTAATCTGCCTTTGCCTGGACTCTGCCTGCTTGTGCGCGCTCTCTCTCTCTATCTGTGAAATTAATTAATTAAATCTTTTTAAAAAGAAAAAAAAAGCCAGAAAGGAAGCAAGGTCTTGAAGGTGCCCCTTTGCAAGTTGCACAGCATCCTTCTGGCATATACTGGTGACTAATGACAGTCACAGGGTTAGCCCAGTTTGAAGGAAAAGGGAACCAGACTTTACTTCCTTATGGAAAATTGGCAAGGTAATGTAAAAAAAAGCATGTGGGCCATGAACTCTTATTACAGTCATCTTTGGAAACACAATCTACCATAAAATGCAAATTAAAAGTACAAGAAAATATTTCTCATTCGCCAAATTGGCAAAAATCTAAAAATTGGCAACAGACTCCAAAGAAATAGGTGCTCATATATTGCAAGTGAAAGGTCCCATGAAGGGCAACTTAGCAATCATTACACTTTGACACAGCAATCATAACCCTACTTCTACCTTCCACGGATAGAATATGCACCCAAGAAAATATGTGGTATTATTTGTTGTAGCAAAAAACTATACAACAACTAAAAGCTAGGGCATTCCAGGTATGAGTCAGGGATTCGTAAGAATAATATTATGGTTCCATGGGAGAATGTCTTTTTTCTTAGGAGAAACTTCCTGAAGAATTTAGGTGTATAGTGTCTTATGTCTGTGGTTCCTCTCAAATTATTCAGCAAAAGAAAGTACAGTAGTCCCTATTTACCTGTCTTTTCACTTTACCACAGTTTCAGTTACCTGCAGTTAACCATTGTCTGGGAGCAGGTAATCGTTCTGACATATGGTCATAAAGTACTTAGTACTACTTAGTAGTAGTGCTACTTAGCAGTAGCCTAATGCTATATTACAATGCCTATGTCATTCACTTCACTTCATTTCATCACATAGGCATTTTATCATCTTACATCATCACAAGAAGAAGGGTCAGTCTACTGGTATTTTGAGGGAGAGACCACATTCACATAATTTTTATTACAGTTTATTGTTATAATTGTTCTATTTTATTATTAGTTATTACTGTTAACTCTTAGTGTGCCCAATTTATAATTAAATTTTATCATGTGTTTTTAAGTATAGGAAAGCACATAGTATACATAGGGTTCAGTTCTTTCCAGTTTCAAGAATCTGCTGTGGATTTTGTAATGTGTCCTCCACAGATAAGGGGTTACTGCTACTGTATACACTTGTATACACATACATGGGTGCCCATGCACACACACATATGTATATATATATAGTGTGGGTATGTATATATACATATATCTACCTACACACAAGATGGATACACAGACAAATCATATACTGGAAAATATTTAACAATTGTTGGATCTAAATGGAGACTCTATGGGTGTTTGTTTTACCATTCTTTCAACATTTTAAAGTTTGAACATTTTTATTAAAAGTATTTGTGGAAAAGTTTTTGCTTTTAAAAAAAAATATGACCAAAAATGCAATAATGCCCCTTCTCAAGAAAGATTGGAAAAAGAAGGGGATAAACTAGCATGTATTAAGTACCTAGATGGATTAGGTATACTGTTTCACTTAAACCCATAGTCATACTTTGTGACCATTATGTTGTTACTAGACAGAGAAGAAAAGAGGGTCTCATAGAAATTGGGTAACTTGCCCACAATCATACAGTAAATCAGTTTTAATCCTTGGTTTAACTTGCTCCAGAGTTCCTGCTATCTCTGCTAAACCATACTGAAGAGGAGAAAAGGTGTTCTAAAATAGTCAGGCAAGACAATGTAACTGAGATAAAACTTGAATTGGATGCAACTTTGGAGATGGATAGAATTTGGAAAGGCCTAGAAGATGTGGCATCCGAGTCATGAAGTTGGCCATGACTTATTTAGGTAGCAAGGAAGAGACCATCCCACCAATAGACAGATATGGTGTCATCAATGAGTTGATAACTTTTCAGAAGAGTTAAAGAACTTGGATTTAGGTATCCAGGATTTTGGATGTCTGTTTTGCCTTTATGTTGTAGATTAGAGGAAAGCCCTTGGGTAGGAAAGTGATGTGAAAAGAACGTTTTAAAAAGATGAGTACAGTAGTATATACATAGGAGATCCCAAGACATCAAGTTATTTTAGACAGTTTATTGATCTCTTACTATATACCAAGCACCATGTTACATATGACAGGAGATATAAAAATAACACTAAAACAGTTCACAAAATACTTATAATTCATTAAAAAATATTTATTGAGAACCTAGTATGTGCCAGATATGGAGTTAAGCCAGATAGATAACGTCCCAGTTCTTGCAAAGCTTACATTTGTACAGGACAAAAGGAATACATAAATTACTACATCATTGGGAAGTAAGTCCAGCATAAAAGGGGAAAATGCTCTGGGGAGGGGTGGTCAGGTGAGGACAAGATTGTATCTAGTTTAAAGAAATGGACAAGAAGTCATGGAGAAAGTGGCACCAGTGAGATGGGTTTTGAAAGGCAGAAACAGAAGGGGGGCATTTCAATTAAAAGCAATAATTTGAGCAAACACAAGGAAGGAAGTAGGAGGTCATTAAGAGAAAGTGTACGGTACTCAGGACTGGCCTACTGGGTGTTTTTAAAGAACATAAGAGGAGATCCAGCTTGACACAATGCCTGGACTCATATAGGACTCATGTATAGGAGTCTCGAATGGCAGTCTAGCAGCTGGACTGAGTAGAAAATAGGAGGCCCTACATTAGGGAATAAGAAAGCAAAATGATACTTTAAGGAAATTCTTCTGATCCCAGTCTGTAGAAGACAGAGGAAGGGAAGATACAAAGCTGGAGAATCCTGGGCGTTTAGCATAATGGTGTAGTAAGACATAATGATTTGGCAAAAGTCTTGAGCATGGAAACTGGAAAAAAAAAAGTCAGAAGTTTGGGGAATGAAGAATCAATCAAAATTAAGTGAATTGGGGGGCAAAGAAATAGTTATTACTAATGTGACTGAGATGTTAAAGAAAGGATGACTGGGTGGATCCCAGATGAACTAGCAGAGACAGCAAAGTCTATGGGGGGAAGGACGTGAGGAAGACTTGGTGAGGAGAGGAGGGGTCCAGAGAACCTCATGGGAAGATGTTCAGCATGTGGTTGAATTAGGCAGCTGGGACTCGGTAGAGACGGTGGGTAGAAACACAGACTGAATCATTTATTTAAAGTGGGTGAGGTTGTCCAAAGAACACATGTGGGTACAAGAGGGATTCGAAGGTGGATTTCCCTGCCCCAAAGTGCTCTGTCTCGGCCCTCCAGGGTCCTCCTTCCCACAGCAGCTGGAATGATCCAAGATACAATTCTGACCATTTCACTCCCTAATCTGCCACCTATGAAAGGTGAGGGCTCAACTTTGAAACTTGGCATTCAAGACCGAGTCCCTCTGGAGCCTCCCTATTAGTACTTTCTGCCTCACACTGTTGGCTCCCATGTTCACTTCTTCTTCTTGTTCTTCCTGAGATGTTGTACTTGTCCCCACTGCCTTCACTGTCAATAAGCAATTCTTCTGCAGCTCAGAAGCCAGTTCTTGGAATCCTTTCCGGTCCTTCCAACCGCCGCACTGGAGTAGGTAGCCTTACTCCAAAATGGCACAGCGACTTTGACTTTGCTCATCACACTGCAGCCTGATGATCCATCCAGGTATCCATTTCCCACAACATATCTTGACCATTTTCCTCAACATACCTTGACCCGTCTCTGGAGTAAAAGTGTTCCTCCTTGTCAAGACTAATCTCGCGGTGTATGTGTTGAAGGTGAGGACTCTTGTCATTCATCCTCCCCCGCCCCCCCCCCCCCGCCCCTGTATCTAGCATAACGCCTGGAGGAGAAGAGACGGTCAGAATAGTTTGCAGATTTTTGAATTAAACAACAAGAATAAGTTGAAGAAGTAATGCTAGGTCTTTTGAGGATATATATTTTTAGGAAAACAAATGAAAAGTTTTCAGTTGGCCATAATCAAGCCTCAGATAAACCTCATTGGCTGCGATACTGCTACTGTGCAAAGCTGAAATAAATGAATCATAAACCCCAAGGATAGAATCCCAGAAACTAGAAATGTAAAAAAGAAAGAAAAGAAAGAAAAGTAAAGAAAACAAAATAGAACTGTAAGAATTGTAAAATACAACAGTAAGTTATGAGTTTTGGCATTAGTTAACTTCTAGGATGTTTTAACAGAGCAGGTTGGCAAAAGTTGATTTTAAAAAATAGTGGAGGGGGGCCTGGCTGGCTTAGTTATTACAGCATGCGATTCTTGATCTCAGGGTCATGAGTTCAAGCCCCACACTGGGTGTGGAGCCTCCTTAAAAAATTTTTGTAGATATTCATTCATTAAACAAATATTTATTGAGCACTTGGTATTGAATAAAAATGTAACAAAAATTCCTGCCCCCATTTGAGACTACACCCTAAGGGGAGGCAGGCTATAAAAAAAAAAAAAAAAACTTAAGGAAATCACCTAGTATGTTAGACAGTGATCAGTGGAATGGGAGCAGGGTAAAGGGATCGGGAATTTTAAAGAAATAAGGAAATGATGGGCAGTTACAGACTTTCAAGAGGGTTTGCAATGAAGGTAAAGAGAGAGGCCATAATTTGAGGGATTGGAAAGGTTGAAAACCTGAGCACATTTGTAACTCAGGGAGAGAACCTGAGTTCTCTCAGAACTGTATTTAGCAGAGACTGGAAATGGGAAGGAAAAAGCAAAAGTCCTGAAGAAAGGAAGAGGTGCTATCAGAGGTACAGTGTGGGCATTGATTGTGACACGGAGAAGAAAATCTTTTCCTCACTACAGGGCGAAGGAAGAATTTTGAGGTAAAAAGGAATTATGTTCACATCTAGATTGGAGAAACCTTCCCTATGCCAGGCCCAACTACCAAGTTTTAGGGCCATGATTTTGGACAAATGCTAGATTAAAAAAAAAAAAAAATACAGAGAATTCTTGAGATATAATCATCAGTTCAGAAACCAAGTAGTAGTACTCGGTATGTTTGATATGTCTCTTCTCTTATAGTGACAAAAACTCACATTCTGAAGCACCCACACTCCTTTAGTTAACTTCGCTATTCTTTTCTTGGGCCCACAAGACGAGGGGCCCAGGGAAACCACAGTTTTCTTTCCAATTAATTAAAAGTATCACCAATTGATATGCTGTGAGCGTCATAGCTGGTCTTACCCATCTGGTAAGCTGAGTACCTCAGAGTACAGCTGATACGGTCTGATTTTGCAAGCAATTAGATATTCCACATATTTATGTATAGATGAGCTTCTGCGTCCAAGTAACTCAGAAATTAATATTTAATGAAATCATTTGCCTGGAGAGGTTTTGTGCATTCCTGTTAATCTCCTGAATGCTTTATATTTGGTGTTGCATCTCAAACTCCAAAGTCAGTGACAGTCTTGTCAGGACTATTTTCACATACACATATATACCCAGGGTACACCTGAACACAAGCAGGTTTATTTCTCTGTAATTATCATTCAAAAAAAGACATCTTTCTCCAGGCCCACCAAAATCTCTTCAGGAGAGGCACTCTAATCCCTTATTTGAATTACAAGTAATATTTAAGAAAATCACCTTAGGTTGAAGCCACTTTAGTATTACTTTCATAATGCTAAAAATGGCCACCAGATAAATTATTTAAAAGTAAAAAAGAAATTTAACAATGTCTAGTCATTATTATTGGAAATACGACCTCAAAACCAAGCATAGGATATGTTACAACAAGCATTTTTCGGAACAATGTAAGTGGTTATGATGTGGAAGTCAACCACCTGCAGGATGAAGCAAAGAAATTGCTAACTTGATGTTTATGCTACATATTTGAAGCATGGGATTTCTTATAGCATCATACATGGTTAAAATAATTACCATCTTTATTTTTTTATTTAAGTTCAATTAACCAACATATAGTGTACTTGGTTTCCGATGAACATTTACCATCTTCCAAAAAAACACTGATTTCTTTCAAGTAAGCTGAGACAACAAGATGACAGGCTTTGGAAAACTGGTGTCTCGATATATCAAGAGAAGATGTGAAAATGACTAGAACTCATGAGTAGAAAAAAGTTTATATTTTACATATTTAATATATGCATATATAAGTGAATGTTTATTTCATCTCTAAACTATGACCTATAGATTCAAATCTAAACAAACTCGATTTGTTGCTTAAAATTATGCTGTAATATTTTGGATGACATCCATCACCCACCCCTAGGTTGGCCTCTTTCTACTTGAATATTCCTCCACTCGTGACAAACAAAAGTGTCTCGAGATCTTGTCTAATGTCCACTAGGGGGGTGTAATCACTCCAGTTGAAAACCAGTCCTAGGCAGATGCTGTCAAACATCTCTAGTTAAGTAAATTTCATGTTTTTCTTGATGTCCCATTTTCTAATTATCTGAAACCTAATTAAAATATTGGTTCATTTCTGGTGAAAACAATTGATTACTATTACTATTATCTATTTTCTTCTCCATTATGTTTTGTAAAAATTAGGAATTTAAAGTAGTTATGTGTAATTGTTACTGAGGAATAACACTGCAAAATTAAAACAAAAAAAAAGGGGGAAGGATTCATAGATCCAAGTCTGTAAGATAGAGCAGCTGAAGTCCATCTTCATCAGAATGGGAATATTACTTTATATAACTATGCTGTTAATGACTAACCTACATTCAGATCTTTTCATTTAGCTCAGGCCTTCTTTCTTTGAGCCAAACATTATTTTTTCCTTGTCTTCATTAAAGCAACTTAAATGATTACTGTTACTGATTGGAAATTATAGTCAATAGCAGGTAAGTCTGATCTAGGAGTATATCTAATCTTTATTTTTTGCATTCACCTGCATGTATGAGTCCAGATGCTAAAACTTATTTTTAGTCCCGCAATTTCTACAAGACAGATGGAGGGAGAGAGTATAAACAAGAACTTGGACCAAGGTTAAATACCTGTTAAGGGTTATTTTCATGTGCTCATGTGATTATTTATATCCAGACACAATAACTAAATGCAAAACAGAATGTAAGACTCTCAATTTATAGTTTGTGGCTTAAAAAGAATCTCTTTATTAAGCCTGTTACAGTATAATTCATTTTTTTCAAATATTAAGTACAAAAAAATTCTAGGATTGTCACCAAAAATGTAAACAATGAGAGATGGTATTAGAGATTATTTTCCTTTACTTCTGCTTCTCTGAATTTTCTACTTTTTCGACAATTAAGGTGTATTTTTTAAAAACCATATGCAAATTCTTTTTGCACTCCCTTTTCCCACCAATTTTCACAGTTCATGGCGTATTAAGTAGGATTCTTGGACTGCTGCTGACATTAATCTTGGTTCCTGGGTTTTATTTCAAACTATACTAAAGTCTTCCTAATTTTTGTTAAATGTATTTCCTATTAACCAAAGCTAAAATGTACCCTTCGAAAGTCCCGATTTCAGATAAAAGTGTTCATAGAAGTCAACTGTCTTGTAAGATACATAGAAAGTGAATATTCTATGCAATGTAAGACAAGACATGGTTCTTCCCTTTCTATTTTCTAGTTTAACAAGGACTGTCAAATTTCTTAAAAGAGTACACATATATGTTCTTAATTTGGCATTCTATATTCAGTAAAAATCAGTTTCAATTTTAATTACTGTGGAATTTTGACAACTCTAGCAATGGCAAAGCTGAATTTCATCTTGCTGTAATCTAGCAAGAAGCAAATACCATTAAGATTGCAAATGTTTAACCTGGTAAAAATGAGAATATATTTCAACCAAGAACATACTATCTAAAAAGAAAAAAATAGTTTTGCTATCTAGTCATGAGTTTCTCAGTACATTTTGCAGACCCTAAATGTTTAGAATAAATGCAGCATTCACATAATACTATAGTCCATGAAAAGAGTATATTCTTTTATTGTCTTTGTTCATACATGTTGAGTTTCAACTTTCAATAATAAAATTCAATAAATTTGATTCCTCAATCATAAAAACTTGCTTTACACATTATTTACATGTTGCCAAAGTCTACAGCCATACAAAACATCACAAGGATTTGACTCTATGCGTGGTACCATCACACAGGAGGAGGGAGCTAATCAAATAACATACATTCAAAGATTAAATCGTAGATACGCACAGTGTATTTGGCACTGTTCATTAACATTATAACACCTTTTCTCAGAGACAAGGTATTCTTAAGCCTTAGCCACAATATACCAGAATTTTGCTATTCACATCAAAAGCAGCTTTCAAACTTTGTTGTAACAGTAATCAGTTTTAAGATACAAAATACAATCAGAATTGGGAATAGAATTCAAACACTCCAACTTTTTGCTATGCTCCAAGCTGCCATCCTTAAAGTCAGTTTAATTTTATTTATTTTTTCATTGTGGGGAGTGTCAAGAAGAAACAATTTAAGGACAAAAGCCTTGAGTACACATAAAGACAAACAACAGTTCTTTCTTGGGAATGCAAAGGGAGCCCTGATGATGCAGAACTTGTGATGATTTTGGCAGGAATTACAAAATGACCAATGCCACTCATGTTGGGGAGATTTATACTAGCAGTTAAACTCATGAGGATCTGGAATGCCTATATCTGAATTCAGAATCCCTAGCAACGTGTTTTAAGAGTCTCTTCCTAGGACTATAACAGACTCAGGTCACAAGTTCTAGAGCTACTTTGATGTGTAATATACTAAATACTACACTGCTATGAAATGGAAGGAGAAAAGAAAAGTACAAAGACTCAACCATTAAACTTTTAGCAGCTTTGGCTATATCCCAGTGGGTAATTTGACTAACTTCATTTTAACAAATATTAAATCCCTTCACTTCAATCAGGCCCATTAGATTTAATTCATTAAAGCCACACATATTCCAGAATGTTTATAAAAGACACATACCGTGTTTATAAAAGACACAAATTCAGTCTCAAACTAAGGCAAAAAAGCCTCAATAGAACATGGATCACAGTATAGGGGAACAGAAATCAGAAGTTGTCTAGTAAAGTTCAGAGATATGCTATAGTTTCACACAAAACTTTCAGCAATAAATTAAGACTTAAAAAAAAAAAGTCTTACAATGTACAAAGGACTATGAAGTGCAAAGTAATGTCACTGGACCAAAATTTAGTTTAATCATTTTATTTCAAGTGTAATTTTAAAAATCATAAATGGGGTTTTGTAATCCAAAGTGGAAACATTTATTCTTCATAGCTTCAGAATATGACAAGCAACTTCAGACCTTGCCTTCCCAATCGTCTTCTTTGCTATTTTTCAGACTTCTGAGACCTAGCATTTAAGCTACTCCATTCTAAACGTACAGTTTTAGACAACTATTGTACACTTAAGATTTTTCTGAAAACAGTCGATCAAATATAAAGAATGGTTTCTGCCCAAGGATCAGCAGTGAGGGAAGAAATATCAAATACCTATCAAAAAATCATTTATTCATTTAAAAAATAACAGAACCAGTGCCGTTCTCTGTCATGAAAGAGAACATGGAAAATTAATTTATTTTTGCAGACTTTGGTAATATTTTATTACCTACACAAGCCTCAATCTTAAAAGAGCTTTTAGGGAAAGTCACTATCAGGATTTACTGAGTAAAAATCCTGGGTACTAACACGGTTTGAAATGTGCTATTCCAAAAAGGAACAGGTTACTGCTTTTGAAGAAAAGAGCTGCCTTGATAACTTCCCTCCAATGCTTATTTTAAATAAAAATAGTTAATGGAAACATTTTTAAACCAACTTTGGTACACACTGCCCACCAAATTAAAAAAAAAATCACTTTCCTATTTTAGGAAATTTTCCTACTTTAAGATTATATAACCTTTTCACCTTTTTCTGACTAATACAGTATTTGAATTTTTTTAATTCTGCATTTCAATGTAGTAAGAGTTCCTTTTCAGATGATCTTTACAATCCAGAACACAGACACCAGAGCAACATTAGCAAGTCACATTGCTCAACGATAATGAGATGAAAATGGACGGATATCTGAAAGTAGGTATGCCCTCTGCTCCAAAGGTAAGCTTTTAACAAGTGACCCCCACATAACTCCATTTCTCTGGAGATCCCTCAAACTCAAAACGGTTCCATTTAGTAAGTCAATATATTATTTTTAAAAAGTAAGTTTGGTCACTAGGAAAGATTGAACAAAAATTATTCCCCTCCCCCCAAAACACAGCCAAATAGCTCTAGTCATCCCCTCTGCTCCCCACAAAAACAGGGAAGCAGTGGAGGCTAAAGCCTTTAAATTTGAAATTTCAGTTCCTAAAACATTGCTGCTATTTGCTCAAATTGCAGATCTACCTCTTTCCTTCTCCAATACGTCCCCCATTTATAAATTTATTTACACACACATACAAACACACACACACACACACCCGCATTCATACTCACACATACTCTTACTCTCAAGTAAGACACTTTCTTGTGTTGATAAATTATGAGGATTATGAACTAGGTGTGTACAGGGTTTCATAGGTGCTTTGTAAACATCAGAGTCACTTGGGTCCTTTTCTCCAAAAGCCTGAACTCAAATTACGCAACCAGGGATCATTACTTTCCCAGACGCTGTTCACAGGCTGCATATTGACAAAGGGCAGAGAAAAAGTCCTCATAACTGATGTTTAGGTAGGAAGGCAAAGAGCTGTAAAGAAAGCACAGGGGAAAAAAAGCAATTAGATGATACACTGCAATTTGGAGGGAGGAACTAGAAAGATAATGACCCCAAAGAAGTTAACGACAGAAGAAAATAAATTATAAGCACAGAGTATGTCAAACCTTTTCTACTAAATGACTGCTAAACTCACTGTGAGACACTCCAAGTAAAATATAATCTCTCCTCCTTTCCAACAGAAGAGACGAGGAACTTGTAGCAAGATGGAGATTCAGAATCTATTGTAAAGCCTCAGTCTAAATTAATGCAAAACTGGAGATCTATAATATAAATAAGAGACCTCTCTCAACTTCACTATAAGAACTCCTTTCTGAGAGCACAGGATGGCTCAGTTAAGTGTCTGCCTTAGGCTCAGGTCATGATTCCGGCTCCCTGATCAGTGGGGAGGTCTGCTTCTCCCTCTGCCCTTCCTTCTGCTTGTGCTCCCTCCCTCTCTCTCTCTCTGTCTCAAATAAATAAAATCTTAAAACTGTCAGAGTAAAGCCACTACTACTTGAACAGTTTATGAAAGCCAGGCTTAACACGGGCAGAGCGGCACAGTACCCTTCTCTGACTACATGCTGAAGCCATGTGGTGAGAACTATTTCCCTCTACCATTTCTAGTTGCTCAAGGAGGCAATTAGTGTGAAGATAAACACTTTAAAGGCAGAATGAATGTACAACCAGAGGGTTCCCCTTAAGTATTTTAAAGCTAAAAAAAAATTTCAATAATTAACATAAACAATTCTCTAATTTATACAGCTGTATTGTGAGGCTTCGGCAATTCCAAACTGTACCAGGGCCAAACCCCTGGTAAGAGTCCAAGCCATATTCCGAGTTCCAGTGATACACACCACAAAAAAAAAAAAAAAAAAAAAAAGACTAAACCAACCTACCATGAATGAACTCCTGGCCTGACCCTGCAGTTCTCATAGCTATGCTTTCTTTATCCTTCCTTTGCCCCTCCCTAGCTTTACTGAAATACAATTGACTTATGACCTTTTCCCTTCCTTTAACTGTCCAAAATTCTGAAAGAAGTCTCTTTTCCATTTCCTTAACTCTTAATCAATCTTTTATCTTACTCTACTGCAGTGATGACCTCACAAGATATCCTCAAAGGGCGACGTTAAGGACACTCTTCTTGTTGAAGCTTGCTTCAGATATCCTCCTCAAACAACCCACTTTACTTTCTTATCCTCTTCATCAATGGCTTCGTCTCCTATCACTCCTCAAGAAGCACTTAGCACCACTAACCCTCAGTGCCTCCACAGCGGTCTTGCTATTCTCCTCTGTTCTCAAGTCTCCACCAAGACATTAAGACATCACAGTGCTTCCCACCTGGTGGGTGGCAGACAAATAGAGAGCAAACCTCAATGTAATGTGATAGGGCTATGACTGGCATATGCACAAAGATCTGTGGGAAAGCTTGTTAAATGTCAGGTATCTAATACCCGTGATCAGAAGTCTTCAACTTCTTATTAAAATACCCATTTTACAAATACTGAGAAGTTTAAATAACTATCCAAAGTCATGTTATTGAACCACATAGCCAAGATTCAAACTGAGATCCATCTGTTCTGGAACACACTCCACTCGAAACCACTCTCAACCTCACAAGGGATTACTGCTACTTTTCTTGGAGCCCAACCCAAAAGGCACCTGAAATAACTAAGAAAACCCCTAGAGAAAAAGACACAAGAGAAATACACCCATCATAAGGAAACCCAGAGTCTGGAGATGTAGGTTCTAATTCCACTTTATCACCAGCAATAATAAGAGCAATGTCTCTTCCCCATTTTCCTCACCTATAAAATGAGGAAGTAGGACCAGATGATCTACAGCCCTTTCTAACTCTTATCATGCTACGTGTTCTTTTCTGCCTTTTTGACACTTTTTCCCCATCCGGCCCCTGAACTTGAAGCATTTCCTAAAAGACCAAAAGATCCCTTGGTACTGTGCTCTTTTATATACACTTGAGAAAGTTCCTCTATTCTCACAGGTTCAACTACTACTACTTCCTAGGTACGATCAACCTCCAAATATCCATTTGTTGCCTTGACTTCTCATCCAGGGACCAATTCTACATCTTTATCTGCTCTTCTTGGTGTTTCCACTAAATAGGCTATGGCCTCAAAACCATCATCTTATCCTTGAATTCAAAATTTTCCCTTCAAAAGCCAATGTTCCCTTGATCTTCTAGTTTCTCTCAATAACACCTAATTTATCCAATTAGGCTTACTAAGCTTAAGAGCCATTTCATTTCTTCTTTTAGCACAACTAGTAAAGTACGAGGCCTACAATTATGCTTGGTAAATAATTCTCATGAAAGATAGAATTTATAGCATGCCCCTCCTAAGACTCAGAATTTAAATTTATTTTAAGGCTACTAAGTCTCTATTCAAAATCAGGGGTCAGCAAATACAGCCTGCGAGCCTGCCATCTGTTTTTGTGAATACCATTTTATTGCAACAGTCACATACATTTGTTTACGTACTGTCTGTGGCCACTCAGCTACACCACCAATGTTGAGTAGCTGCAACAAGAGGATTAGCTGTGAGAGACTGTATGGCCCACATATCTATCTAAAATATTTACCACCTAGCCCTTTATACAAAAAGTTTGGCCAAATCTGTCCTAAGTAAGCAATTTCATTCTCATCACTATATTATCCCTTAAATCATAGCTATGTCCTCTTCACTAGACTCTCTTACCTCATCCTTTCCCAAATCCAATCTATCTTAGTACACAAGTGCCAAACAAATCTTCTAAAATCACCACTTCCACGTTATCCACAGGCTCAGTGCTTTCCTACTTCCCGTCTAAACTGTTATACAATTCCTTGTGCTGGTATTTAAAGCCTTCCCCCCTCCCCCAAAAAATTAATAAATAAAGCCTTCCCAGCATCAAAACACCCAAATCACCTGTTTTCACCTTACAGAGTTGACTCTTGAACAACATGGGTTTGAACTGCATGGGTCCACTTATACACAGATATTTTTTGATATATAAACATATTTCCTCTTCCCTGTAATTTTCATACTACCATTTTCCTTTCTCTAGCTTACTGTATTATAAGAACACAGTGTATAATACATATTAACACACAAAACTGTATTAATTGTCTGTCATTAAGTTAGGCTTCTAGTCAAAAGCAGACTATTAGTAGTTAAGTTTTCGGGGACTCCAGTTAGATATAGATTTTTGACTACACAGAGAGGTCCCCTCCCTGTAACACCTACACTGTTCAAGGGTCAATTATTCTATCATCTAATGCTATATACTGCTAATAAGTCTCTGCTCTGGTATGGCCAGTTCCCTCACTATTTCTTAAAAATGAGATGTCCATGCCTTACCTCCCAGGTTTCCTTTCTTTTCCTGCCTGTCATCCCCCACACTTCTCACTTTTTCCTCTAATTATGAAAACTCTATCCATTTTACATACCCCAGGGCAAATCACACCTTTTCTGTAAAACCAACGACTCTGGCCCATGTCTCTCTCACTCTTGGTATCCTATGACAATTTGTATCAATACCAAGTATTTGCACAACTACACTCCCTTGTGTCTGAATCATTTATATCTATGTCTTTATCTTACCACTGATACTGTATAAGTCTTTGGGAATTCTCACCATACATAGTATAGTGCTAGGCTCAAGAAACACTTGCTGAATTGAACCAAAGTCAGTATGCTTTTATACTTACACAATCTCAGTCAATCTGATGTGCCAGGGAAGAAAGCCTAATGTACTGTCCACAGGACCAAACTTTAATACTAAATCAGGATCAGGAAAACCAGTTGAACCTTAAAAAGAAAGACCAAGACAAGAATTTAACATGCATTGCTTACAAATAAAATGACCACAGGCAAAATCTATTAATCAAATTGGCTTTTTATGCTGAGTATGTTTCCTTCAGAAGATTTATTTGTATTTTCCCAATTCTCACCTCACTGCGCATCATACACTTTAATATCTTAGTTCCATATGTGAAAGTTTTCGCTAAAGACCATTTAATTGGATTACCTGATAAGAAAGGGTAACCCCCCATTCTAAACCTTGCAGGTAGCCTTCAAATCCCATCCATCTTTCAACACAAGAGTTTTCCTGGCATTCTGGGAAACACATTGCTTTAGGGGCACAAATGCTTATTCTGGCCACAGAATCATATAACTTCAGAGATGAAAAGGAACTTCAAAAGTCCTTCCTTCCCTGTTACCCTTCACTTTATAGCTAAGGACTCAAAAAGATCAACTCCTAGCTACACAGTATAAATGTTTTCTCCAGAGCCCCAGCCTAGGGACAGAAAATACCAGATACCTCTGCCTCAACAAAGGCATGGCCATTTGGTCTCACAAACTGGCTTCCATACAAGGCCTGGTTTAAGAAAAAGAGGGGATAAGGAAAGTGTATAACTGCTTTAAAAATATTAAAATAGTCAGTGGCAAGAGCACCTGGGTGGCTCAGTGGTTGAGCATCTGCCTTTGGCTCAGGTTGTGATCCCAGGTCCTGGAATTGAGTCCTGCATCAGGCTCCCCACAGGGAGCCGGCTTCTCCCTCTGCCTATGACTCTGCCTGTGTCTCTCATGAATAAACAAATAAATAAAAAGTTTTTAAAAAAATTTAAAAAGTCACTGGTAGAACAGAAAAGATGCCATAATCCAAGAGACTCAGGCTCTAATAGTTTCTGATAACTTCAATATTGCTACTAATTTCCAGTCACACAACCTCCCAAGGACTTAGTTGTTTCATTTGTTAAACAAGGAGACTAGATTGGACAGGCCCATCCAACAGTAATAAAGAATTATTTCCACAACAAAGTCTCTTTAAAGTCTATTTTGGTAAAGTAAGTGGACTAAGAAGAATATATAGTCCTCTGCCTAGTAAAAAGCAAATTCTCTTTAGCTAAGAAACAAACAAACAAAAAAAATTAAATTAAAAATGGCAAGAAGGAACTTCTCACAATGGTGTTGTGAAGAAGGTGATTAATCCTCCTCTCTCTCCCCGAAAAAACACATATTAAACTGGATAAAACCAAAGACTTAAGGGCACTAGATACTGGCCAGAAGCAGACAATTATTCTTTTAAGGACAACAAATGAAACAACAGCCAGAGCTTCAGGTGAGAGCAGAGTAAGGGTCTTTGTCTTTCCTGCCTGGGAAGGTCCTTAACTTTACCCCCAATCAAACAGAGAGAACTATAGTTTTACCAGCATGAGGCTGAGAGCAAAGCTAGCAGATTTGCTGCTTGTAGCCAAAAGATATGGACTCAATTTGGCACTGAAGACTGTGGGCAGGAGAGAGGGAGCAATGATGAAAACCTAGGGTTCTGTGAGCTAACAGTGGCAAACTCAAAAGGGAACAAATGAGGAAAACCCACCATTTGTTAGCCTGATATTGTAGCCCCAATTAGGGCCAATAGTATAATGGTCAGAAATTTACCAGGAAGATCCTGGAAACAAGGACTCAGAAATAAGCTCTCTGCATATCCATGGCTGACCAGGGAACCACCCACATGCTAGAATGAAAGAGGGCAGCAAGAAAGCCCAGTGAAAAGTAACAGTCAAGAAGACAAGAACTGGTGGCAACTCTGAATGCACTTTCCAACATCACACAGAGATCAGGGAAGCCTTACAAACTTAAAGTGTTTGAGCACAACCAGTGTGCATATCACTGTCTGACACATAAAACTAGACAGACACAGGCAGTCAGACTAAGAAATAAAATCAGAAATAGAAAATCTAAGCAGAGACAGCAGTTGTCATCTTTAAAAAATCTTAAGACTCTGCAAAATGAACTACCAGAACTATTAAATGAATATTAGCCAGGTGGCAAGATACAAAATCAGTATTAAAAAAAAAAACACCACATATCCATATATTATCAACAAACAATGCAAAAACAAAAATCAAGAAAACAATCCCATTAATAGCATCCAAAAGAATAAGACACTTGGGAATAAACTTAACAAAAGCAGAAACCCAAATCCTGAAATTATAACACACTGTTAAAAGAAAAATTAGGATCCAAATAAATGGATATGCTATGTTCATGGATTAGAACACTCAATAATGTTAAGATGGCAATTCTCTAATTGAGCTACAGATTCAACCCAATACCTATCAAAACAGGGTGTTGTGGAATTTGCCTGTGAAATTGGCAAACTGACTCCAAAATTTACATGAAAATGAAAGGGCCCTGAGCATAACCAAAGTTTTTTAAAAAGAAAATCAAAGCTGAAAGACTTACCCTACATGATTTCGAAGTTTACCATAGTAGGCACTATCGTAATCAAGACATGTGGCATTTGAAGGACAAACAATATAGAACAATGGAATAGAATAAAAAGTCCAGAAATAAACTCGAAGACTTATAGTAAATTGAGATTCAATAGAGGAGTCACAGTAATTCAACAGAGAAAAAAAAATGGTGGTAGAAGAACAACGGATTTTACCTCACACCATTCACAAAAATTAAGTCGAAATAGACTGCACATTGAAATGTTAACAGCCAAAGTGATAAAAATCTAGAAGAACTGTGACTTTGGGTTAGGCAAAGATTTCTCAAATATGACACCAAATGTGTGACCCACAACAGAAAAAAAAAAAGATAAATTGGATTTCATAAAGATTAAACACTTTTAAAGAAACCAGTAAGAAAAATAAGCCATGGATTATGAGAAAATATTCATCCCTAAGTCCCACCTTACTAGTGAACAGAGATGTGTACCCAAAATAAAGACCCTTAAAACTCAAGAAGACAAACAACCCGTTAAAAATAGGCAGAATGTTTTGAACAGATTCTTCACTAAAGATACAGATGAGCACATGAAAAAAAGCTCCATGTCATTAGTTATTAGGAAAATGTTAATTAAAACCACAGTGAAGGGCAGCCCAGGTGGCTCAGCGGTTTAGCACCGTCTTCAGCCCAGGGTGTGATCCTGGAGGCCTGGGATCAAGTCCCATGTTGGGCTCCCTGCACGGAGCCTGCTTCTCCCTCTGCCTGTGTCTCTGCCTCTCTGTCTCTCATGAATAAATAAATAAAATCTTAAAAAAAAAAAAAAAACACAATGAGATACTATTACCCACCAGAATGGCTAAAATTTAAAAATAATAAATAAATAATACAAAAACTGACAATACTAAGCCTTGGCAAGGATGTGAAGAATCTAGACTCCTGTACATTGCTCATGGAATGTAAAAATAGTATAGTCTCTTTGAAAAATAGTTTGGCAGTTTCTTAAACATTCAACTCACCATAGAAACTAGCAATTTCACTATTAGCTATGTACCAAAGAAAGGACAACATGTCTGCACAAAGACTTGTATGTGAATGGTCACAGCAGCATTATTCAAACAAACCTAATGTACATCAACTGATGAATGAATAAACAAAATGTATGTCCATAAAACTGAATGCTATTCACCAACAAAAAGTAATGAACTACTAATATTTGCAATGTGAATGGACCTTAATAATATACCAAGGAAACAAAGCAAGACATTGAAGACTACATGACTATGTTTATATATAATTTCTAGAAAAGACAAAAGTATAGTCAAAAAGCAGATACGTAGCTGCCTTGTGTAGGAGTAGGAATGGTGATTAACTGCAGTCACAAGAGAACTTTTGGGGGTGACAGTATTCAGAGGGTTCGCTTCTATCAGATTAGTAACTTATGGACTGTGTACATTTTTACTTATCATGGGTTTACTACCCCTGAAGCCAACACCTGGGCTCAACACTGTAGCACTATGTGAGAACTGGCTACCTGAAGGACCACTTTTAGTCCCTGCATCACTTTCAGGACACCCTCGTAAATTACTCTCTGGTTGAGAGGCCTTACAGAATCCAGGAAACAGTCAACACTCCAGTAACCTACAATGAGCCCTACAATGGTCTACTTTCAATCTATTCATTCAGCCTGAATATTGATACAATAGGCAATACAATAGGCAATAAGAGAGAAGACAAGAGGAGAGCAGAGGAAGAAGTGAGTAGTCAGTGAAAGTCAGTACTCAGTGAGACCATGTGGTCAGAGAGCAACTGTGCTCTGTGACAGACACATTAAAAAGTGGAAGAAATAAGAATGGAGGGTCAAATAAATGACTGAGTTAGACAAAAAATGCATGATTAAAGTGTAAGATAAATGGAAATTCTATGTGAATGAACAAAAAAATGCATGTCTGAAATTGTATGGCTATAGAAGCTATCACTGGACATGAACTTGTAAGAAGTACTGCCTTTCTTCAAAAGGATCCAGGATAATGCCAGTAGGCAGAAGGACCATAAAGTTAAGGCAAAAAGTTCCTAGGGAGCTCTAGAAAGAATAACCAACTTAAAAGCTTTTTAATAAATCTTTAAAGGAAAAAAACTCTATAATTAATGTTATACCTGGCATAACATGACAAATATAGGAAGTATATTTGGTATAAGAAATAGAATATTAAAAACAGAATAATGAATGATAAGATTATTTTCTTGGTAATGCCTCCTAAATAGCGGTTAAATTAAAATTTAACAGATAGTTCAAACTAAAAAGACACAGTGAGAGGAGTGTGATATTATAATAAAAAATAGATATTTGCTCTCTGTCCAGGTTCCTAGCACAGAGCTCCTAAAATCCTTGCAATTTCCTGAATGACAGGAGTATTTTTTATTATTCATAAGACCCCTTCCGCCATACCTGACTTTATGGTAATGATGACTCTTGGTGGGCCTCTAGATAGCTTTAAGATAGGAACTAATTGCCAGAGAAACCAATCATGCGATTACAAGGCTGAAATTTCAGCCATCCCTTCTAACCTCCAAGTAGGGAGGGGAGGAGAAGCTGAAAACTGAGTTCAATCCCTAATAGCCATTGATTTAATTAATATTGCTAACATAAAGGAACTGCCATAAAAACTCCTAAAAGGCAGGGTGCTAATAGCCTCCAGGTTGATGAGCACAATGTGGTGCTGAGAGGGTGACTTGCCCAGAGAGAGAGCATGGAAGTTGACTGCACCCCCTTGCCAATATCTTGCCCTAGATGGACCATTTCTGAGTTGTAGCCTTTATAATCAACGGGTGAATGTGTAAAGTTCCCTCCTGAATTCTGTGAGCCATTCTAGCAAATTATCAAACCTCAGGAGAGAGTCACGGGAAACCCTTATTTATAGGCTGTTGATCAGGTGGTCTGGGCAGGTGACAAGTGCAGGTGGCTGAAAACTGCAACAGGCATCTGTGGGGGGGGGAGGGGGGGGGGAGTCTTGTGTAACTGAGCCTTTAAATCTATAGTGTCAAACACTGACTCCAGGTGGTTAGAATCAGAAGTGAATTGAATTGCTGGATACCCATTCGGTGTCTGGAGAACTAGAGAAGTCACTCTTGGTATAGGAAAAGCATCCCAGAAAGGGGGGGTGGGGGGAGACAAGCAAAAGTCCTATATTCAAGGATATTTATCACTGCCCCACAAATCCTCTAACATCCTCTCCTTTACCAGTAAGTCCTCATTCAAGTGAGTTGACTACAAATTTCATGATCTCAAAACCATTTTCACGTGTGGGTCTTGAAAATTTCAGAAACAAGGGTAACAATAACAAAATCAGGCTTTATTGTATAAACAGAACCTAGATGTTCTCCTTCATACCGTAGCCCTGTGGGATAAAACTAATAACATACATATATATATATATATATATATATATACAGGACTTACTAAGTAAACTGTCTAACATGTCTACATCCAAATCTGCGGATCTCTTTTGCTGCTGGGCTACTAATTGGCAAAAGTCCTGAGCAGCTCTCACAATATCTGCTTTTCCATCTTCTGGGGAGAGCACCCTCACTGCCGATCGGCAATTTAAAACTGGAGGAAGAAACAAACAGGTTAGGAAATAAAACATCCTGTTCCAGACATATTTCAAAATCCATTTCAAGAAATATTAAGCTCAGACTAAAATAATAGTTCTTATAGTAAACAAGAATCATTTAAGTCCTTCAAATTCAGACAGTTAGCAGTTACACAAGACCAAAATGAAGACTACGGAAAAAATGTGTTTCCGTGGAATAGGTACTGTCCACTTTATTAGGCTCTAATTCTATGGGACTTATTTTATAATTGATAGGATTCTACATAACTGACAGCAATGCCAAATTCTTGTCTATCGACATGCAAATTCTTTCTTGTCTAGTAGAAGTTCAATTATCTTCTTTGTAATGCCACAGAAACACTAGTTTTGCTTCCATTTACATGTTCATTTCAATATTTCTGAACTAAAAATATGTCCATTCTCTAGATTCTCTTTCGAACTAGTTTCAAAATCCACCTGATACCTGGCTGTTTTTGAGTTAAATAAAATCTTTAACGTGTTTTTTTTTTTAACATCTATGAAAGTCATAATTTTATTGTTTTCTGAAAATTATCTTTGAACAAGATGAAGAAAGCAAAGTCTAAATCTGATCATTAAAGATGGTGATAATAAAGACCTACAGGGTAGAAAGAATGAATGGATAACAGAATTTGCCTTGAAACACAAAACTGCATAAGTTACTCAATTTCACACTCATGCTTACCTTGATCATCTTTGTCATTACTATTTGCAAATTCTGGTGAGTATTTGGAACAATCTAAGCCCAGAAGTTCCTGCTGCTGTTTTAAAATTTCATCCATCAATCTGGAATTATTTCTTTTGAAAATACCTTAAAAAGAAAAAAAAGTAAAGTAAATAAGTAAAGTAAATCCCAATTAGGTTAGTTTATCCTCTTCAATAATTAGTGGATGTTTGTTGTGAAAACACTGTACTCAGAACTGAATAAATTCCAAATGAAGTAGTAACTGACTGAACCTAAACTAGAATCTAAAAGAAAAGTACAACAAAACTCTGTTAACACAAGAGTCTGGAGTCAGAATAATGTAAAAAAAAAAAAAAAAAAAGGCAAGGGTGATTTCTTAGTCAGTATGCATATGATAAAATTAGACTGAGAAAGACATTTTAAGAGATCATTTACCTGAAACCTTATTAGTAGATTAAGAAACTGAGACCCAAAGTCCTGAAGAGTCTTGTCCAAGAATTTAAAAACTGCAGTAGTGATTTAAAGCCCTTCTCTTCTTGACTTCCAGTCCAATGAACTTTCCTTGCAGAGCCACCACATGTATTCAATACTATTACCTTAATGTGATTTTTTTTTAAAGATTTTTATGTATTTGAGAGAGAGAGAGAGGAAGATAGTACATGCACACATGGTGAGGGGAGAGGCAGAGGGAGGAGTCTCAAGCAGATTCTGGGCCAAGCCTGGAGTCCTATGTGGGCTTGATCCCATGACTCCAAGATCATGACCTGAGTGGAAACCAAGGATAGGATGCCCAACCAACTGTGCCACCCACGCACCCCTTGATTCACCTTTTTTTTTTTCTTTGATTCACCTTTTTAATGGTAAGGGGAATTAGTATGAATTATGTAAAAAGTAGAGAGAATCCACAAAAGTAACAAAATCAAAATTTAGTAAATTCAAACAAAGCATGGAAGATATATTACATGAAACCGTGTTTTATCCTTCAACTATGCACAGAAAAGTTAAAACTTTTAACTGCCATTAGGTCATTGAGAAAGATGAAGGAACTATGTGACATAAAAATATACAATTAATAAGGAGAGCTCTAAAAACCAGTGACAAGTTTTTAGTTGTTTTCAGAGGATCAACTTTCTAGTGGCCATTGGCTTTTTACCCTTTATCCTATTCCTACTCCATATTCTCAGTCAGATTTGACTTTAACAGCACTTCAACGATTAACTGGGAGAGAGAACACAATAAATATACATAAAATAACAGAGAATCTGCTGAATCTCCTGTATACACATGACAACCTGGTGGTATACATGTAACAGCAGTTCAAAGATAAAAAGCAGTCTCCCTTGGTAGGGAAAAGCTTTGTAAAATAAGCAAGACTTGAGAAACTTAAAAGAAAATGAAGAGGATACTGTTTTTAAGAAAAAAAAATACTGAATACCCAAAAGACAGACCAATGTTGCTGGGGCAAAGGATCTGAGAAAAGGGGACAGGTCTAATTTTCATTTCATGTTGCCTAACAAACAGGTAACCAACAATATGCAAGCAATGTGGGAATGGTGGAAATGTATAACTTTGGGAAAATTAACCTCGCAATTAACCTGACTACAGAGAAAGTCAGGCAGCAGAGTACTGTGATAGTCTATTCATAACTTGATGAAGCAACGGAAGGAGTTCATTAATAGAAGAAGAACTGAGAGAATGAAGAGCATGACTTAATTAGAAATGAACACAAAATTCCACAGCTTTAATCCTAGCTAATAGAAAATAATTAACTTTTTTTAAGTGGGAAAATTCTAGCAGAGAACTGGTTTGAGGAAAACATAAGCTTAGTTTTAGACAGCTGATGATAGAATATTTAGGCAAGGGGTACTGAAAAAGTGATTAAGACATGGGAGGGAAGCACATTCAAAAGTGTCATCCACGTGGGTAGAGATGTTAACTGTTTTGCTCACCAGGGGCCAGCACAGTGCCTGGCACAGAATACTCAACAAACAAATGTCCGCTGAATGTCTGCCGAAAGAAGACAACAGGACAGAGACTAGACTAGGGGGATCTCTTTAGGGTAAATGACATTTCAGCTGGCCTATGAAGAATTAATTAGAAGAACTGTACAGGGGTGGGGCTGGGAAGGTAACAACACAAGACGGAGGACAGAGATGGAGACATACATTTGGGAGTCATCCTCAAGGTGAAAGACAAACACACAAGTGAGAAATGAGATCTCCAAAGGTAAGGACGCACACATGGAGAAGAACAGGGGCCAAGGTCATGGCTCCTTTAGGAAAAGCCAGGAAATATAAAAGAGAACATTTCATAATACCCATATCCAGAGTGAGAGTAAACAAAAAAATATAGTCCCAAATACAAACAAAATTTTTGAAGGAAGGTGATTAATATCAGAAGCTATTTGAAAAATAATGTTTAGTACAGTAACACTTGGGCAACAATGCAGATGTGTAGGACATAAACATCTTCAAGTCAATCGTAAAATTCACATGTACAATACAAAGGCATATACTACGAAACAACTATATGATACAGGCTTAGGAACGGTACAAGATTTCCGATTATTTATGCAAATAAAAAATAATTTAGACTACAATTTCAGTCTACATCATAGGTATCAATTATGGAAAGCATATGAATTTTAAAAACAATGCAAAATATCCACAACACTACTGCCAGGACATGGAACTTAGTAAAATGTTAACAAAATCTATTTCTCATATGAGCTAAAATTATTCATTTTAATAGTAAACCTACCAGTAGGAATCCTTGCTTTTGTCTATTTACACCACGCTGATCCCTTCCTTTGATACTCTCAAGATCTGCTTCAGTTCTCACTAACTCACTCATCTTTGCTGTAGCTTCCAGATTAAAACAGGAACACGTTACAGGCACTCTTGCTCTCTCCAATTCAGTGGGTGATACTCTTTATCACCAAAATGCTCACTCTCTCTTCTCAATCTGTATCCTTTCCTTCTTAATCTTTCTGAAGTGTTACCATTAGTGACTACCCTGCTTCCTTCTCAAAATTCTATCCTTACTCCAGCTTGTCTGAACACCCTTTATTGGTTCCACTGCCAACCTGCTCCTTGGATGGCCCCTTCTCACTTCCCACTGAATCCTTTCCCACTTCCCACCTGTAACTGGAGGTTACTCCTAGAGTTCCTATGTCAGCCCTCTCTTTCTGTCCATGTGCTCCTCTTTAAGTCTACTCACCCACAGGACTGTACAACCACTCAGGGCCAGGACAAATATAAGATGAGCGAGGCAAAACTTAAGGGGGCGCCAAAAAACTCAGCAACTAAGATTAATAATAACTTAATGTAATGTCATTAACAACTTAATGCAAAAACATCCACCATGAACAAAACATTGTAATTTTAAGTAAATGCAGGATCAGCATTTTGTTAACAATTCCAGTTCATTCAAACTATCTAATTCTACCTGTAAGTTCTATGAGCATCTAAAAATGAACAAACCTAAAACTTGGCAGCTTATTTTTTAAAGCTAGTTCTCAAACACTTATAGCAAGTTTAAAAAAAAAATGGAGGAGTACCATAAGTGTAAGACTTATATGCCCTTAAGGAAAAGGTCTAGACGGGAATAGGCAATATGAGAACAGTGAATGTATAAGATGGTAATACAAAAGGTGATTTGAAATCCTAACTGCTGTTAAGCTATCTATATAATCAGAAGGGGGGGAAAAAAGCATAATCCTTTTTGTTGTTCTATTTCTAATAAAGGCACCAGTACCTGCCCAGTCACCCAGACATCTTCTCTACTCTCCAGTATTTTCACTGCCACCTCCAATGCCCTATTAACATGCTAAATCCATATGCTCTCCTACAGTAATATTTCCCATATCCATTTGTTCCTTGTCCCCAGTTCCAAGCAATAGTCTTTTTCTTTAAAATATTACAATCACCTTCCAGTAGGTCTTCTTACCCCTTCTAGCATGTATTACTAACTACACTGAAAACCAGATTAATCCTTGGGTTCATCTTCAATCCTGACATATTCTAATTTTAGTATCTCTAATGGCTCCGAAAATGTTTACTGTACCAAAAACATACTGCTCAGATCAGCATTAAGATTGCAGCCTGTGTTCCATACTTGGTGGGTAGAAATAATTTGTTTATGAAACAAACGAATCTATTTCTCTATAATACTTTATGCCAGCAAATTAGAATTGCTTTTTGTTCCCCCCAAAACATCTGACATGAGTCCAGCCTCCGTCCTTTATGTTACCTTCCCAGCCCCGTGCCCTTAAAAACTCTTCAAAGGCCAGCTAAAATGTCACTTATCCTCAAGAAGCCCTTCCCAATCCCATAGCCAGATATGCCCCATTCCTCCTCGGACTCACCTTCACCCCCTCCAAACACACATTTTATTCAAAACTCCATACTAAACAATATTTTACTTTTTATTATAACTTAATCCTCCTACAGAACTGTAGTTTTACTTAGGAAGTTGTGTCTTACTATCCCTTTTCCCCTAAGGCACCTTCCACATAGCAGGAGTTCAATGTTTATTTAATAAACTGAATTATCAGTGCACAAAGAGCCACCTAACAACAAAACCTAAACGGACCTGTCACGGAATGGAATTTTTAAGAAGTCTCCAGGAACCTCTCACAATAAAAGAAGGTACTTCCTTAGCGCACAGAGGCAGAAATTCTGTTAAAAAGGAAGAATACACAGAGGCACAGTTACAAACTTATCTTTAATAAAGATGTTCGTAAAGTTATTTTAAACACAACCTTTGTTTTGGCTGATTTGGATGGAGAAATTAAATACAGAAGTCACCTCTTGAGAGGTGTTAAATACATAAAGCACAGTATCAGCAAGATGATTCCTTATACCTCACAGCTTGCCCCATCCAGAAATCCTGGTTATACACCATGTTAACTCTCTCACTTACCTATAAGCAATACTATCAACTTAAAATTTTCTTCAGGATTCAAAGTGTACCCACACATATTTCACATGATACACAAGAAATCCAGCAAGATGTAAGAGTGCCTTTGACTATGACAAGCAATTCCTCCGATATCATAGTATGACATTAGGCAAGTATTTATACTTGTGGAGTTCTTTTTCTCGTAATTCATCTTGTTTGTCCTCACAGGATCTAAACAAAAGCCAAAATGTTGTCATAAAAGAAACTACCACCAAAGTAATTTTATGTAAAAGGAAGTTGAGACATTTGTTCAGAAATAACTGACCTAAGGGAAAACAATTACAAATACATTTTTGAGAAAATCATATTTTACAGAATCATACAGTAATAAGCTAAAAATAATTATTTTATCCCATCTTTTTACAGATGAGGAAAGAGACCCAAAAGGTCAAGCAATTGTCCTTGGTCAAGAGTCTAAGACTTTGGCCTGAAATCCAGGTCTTTTAGATTCTACTTATTCAGTTTAATAACTATTTCTAATCTTGATAAACGAACAATGCTAAACCTACTTTACTAATATACCCACGAAATTTTTAATTCCCCTCCCCCAAAGTTGAACTCTTATTAAATACATAAAACTAGTTTTACAAATAAGTGGTATCTTTAGAAAGAACTAAGACTAGGGCTCTTTTTTAAAAGGCTTTTAAAGAAGGTTTCACAGGGCTAACAGTTATTTAAATTCCTTAAGAATGATGTGGGGATGTAAAATAAGTTTTTGCAATGATATAATTTAAAGAATGTCATATTATGTTTTGTTGCTCTACAAGTGTATCTCACATACTCTCAATTTCCTAACTGTAAACTACATGTAAATACAGAGAAAAAAGATATATGAAAGGACTATTTTTTAAAACACACACATGTACATGCACACATGAACATCTATAATTTCCATAAAAAATATAAACAATTATGCCAGGAAACTGGACTTCAGAAAGACTACAATGTTTTTGGTATTACTTGATAAACTTTAACTGTATACTTTGGGGGCCAAATGTGAACTTTTTATAGTCTTAAGAAATATCTATTTTAAATTCTAGTATTGAAATCTACTTACAATGCTCAATGTTTAGACAACAAGGTAAGGTAATGTCCCCCAACCATTCATCCTAAACTGAGTGTCCCCTAACCTTACCATCATAGTACTCCCAATGTTTAGTATTTCCCAGTCTTTGTTCTCATACATGTGTAATCCTGGCTTATATGATCAAGTAATTTTGTATCCTGTTTTCTTCACCTGTATAATATGTATCCTTCCTTGGTGCTATCTCTTGATTATTACAATTGCATTATTTAACAAAAAAGTCTTTGCTGACTTGGTTTAGCTCTCAAAACTTAAAAATTAGTACTTCCAGAACTGAGATCATTACCGCTATAGCTATTGCATACTCTCTCAGAATTTAGGTTTTCATCATATTCAGGGGAAAAAAAAATGGCAGTACAACTGGTGAACACAGAAATTAAGTGGAACAAAAGGCATTATATGAGGTCAGACAGAGACGTAGGCAAAAGGGTAGTATACAAAAGGGTCTATGGGCCTTGGTAATGAGCTGAGAAAATATTCCAAGTGTGATGGGAAGCACTTGGAAGGTTTTATTCAGAATTTGAATGACATTATCACAAAAGATCACCTTGCTGATGAGTGAAGAGTGGATTATACAGGGGCCAGAATATAAATGAAGACCAGTAAGGTGGCTACAGCAATAATCCAGGCAAAATATAATAACTCAAACTGGAGTGACTGCAATGGACAACCAAAAGAAGTGTTCAATTTGGAACATATTCTAGAAGGCAGGCCAAGGAGGCCTGTTTATAGATTACAGGTGTAATATGATAGAAGAGACTCACAGAAGAGATCTAAGTTTTTAGCTTGAGCAACTGGTTGAAAGGTACTAGTATTTTTTAAGATAAGAAAAACTGGGAGACAGGTCTGGGGTGGGAGGGAAATTCAAGAGTACTGTTTTGGACATGCTGAATGCCAAATAAAAGTGAACCTGTTAGTGAGTTGATACGGGAGTCTGGAATTATGGGAGAGATCAGGACTGGAGTTACAAATCCTGGTTAGAGCATTTAAGGGACACCTGGTAAGACTGGAGAAACCATCTGGGACAGGGGTCAGCAAACTACCTGTTTGGAATACAGTCACACCTGTTCATTTATAACTACTTTTTTGGCCTCACTGGCAGAGCTGAGTAGTTGTAACAGGGACCTCTAACCTACTAAGCCTAAAATATTTAGTAGCTGGCCCTTTAAGAAAAAGTTTGTTGATCTTTAACCTAGAAGACAGAATGAAGGAGAGAACCACAAGGGCATATATACATATATGCAGTACAAAACTCTAGAACACCCCAACATTTAGAAGTGGAAGAAATGAAGAGAAGCCAGGAGGCTCAGAAGGAACAGAGAGCAAGAGAGGAAGAAATCCAAGCTTATAGGATGTCATGGAAGCCAGGGGAAAACTATTTCAAAGAGAGTGGAATTAAGTATGTTCTATGCACCTATCAGATTATATACTGTATTCAGGTACCTTACTGTAGTCTTTTGAAATTTCTACTATATTCATTGAAATGACATTTTGGAATTAGAGGTTTCAATATTTAGTCTACCCTTTCACTCAAGCATGGGTAATACATTAACTGGGTAATACAACCAGGACATACATACTTCTTTCAAATTAAGTAAGGAGGACTTTAATTAGACAAGTATTCAGTCAGCAAATATTCCTTAAATACTGCTTCTTTTGAAATTTATGTGAAATGAATAATCAACGCCATAAAACGAGACTTTCAATATATCTTTTTTAAAATCCGAAATTAGAATGTTTACCATGGTTCTCCCTTCTCTTCTATAGAAACAGACTTCAAGAAACATCCAGCAGCAAGTATTTATAAGAACAAGGGAAGGGAGGAAAGAAAAGTGGGATAAACACTAAAACAATCTCTCTTAATTATAAACCATCTAACGAGTTATGGAATTAATATAATATTTCTTTATAAATAAATGCCCATCCTTCAAAATGGCCTACTTTCTATCCTTTTAAACTAGACACCTAAGTAAGTTACCTAGTGGTTACCCTCACTTAATTTTTCTAACAACCCAATTATGCTATCAGAGGCAATCTTCAGAGAAGAAAATATATACTTATGAAGTATTTAAAATTAAAAAAAAAAAACTACCATGAAAACTTTACATGACTAAAGCAGTCATAACAAAATCAATCTTAGATGCCATTAAACATTTTTATTTTGAGAGAGAGCCCCAGGCTACTTCACAGAACAGCAATTACACTGGAATAATAAGCTTGTTGTAGCAAGGGAAGATACATGTGTGACGGTGGTACGGCATAATGCAACAAGTACCGGGCTTCCAGTTCCAACTCTTCAGCAAGAGAGATGGGTAAAATTACAAACCATGTGGGCTTTCTCAGCCTCTGGGCGCACATTATAAAAATGAGAAGAATGTCTTCACAGACTCTGCTTACAGAACAAAGAAATGGTTCAACACAGAGCAGGAGTTCCATAAAATTAATTTTAGTTGATTAAAAATGTATGCCCTGTGATTCATAGGATAAACTTTTGTATTAGTGGTATAAAGAAAATTCCATTTGCCTTCAAATATGTTACAAATCATTCCTATTACCTGTAGATAAGTTCCACTTTATCAAGGCTTTAAAATGACCTAACATAATTAGGAATAGTACTAAAAGTGACTATATTATAGTCATATTCTCTTACCAGTGGAAGTCAGTATAGCAAAATGGTTAGGTATAAAAGCTCTGCAATAAAATCTAGTTCAAATTCTAGATCTGGTCCTTACTAGATATGGGTCCTCGGCTTTCTAAGTGTCAGTTTCTTGATGTGTAAAGCTGCTAAGGATTTAATGCACTTCTTTGCATAATTTCTGGTAGACAGTAAGAATTCAACAATGACTATTCCTATTAAGTAAGGGTTTATTTTCAGACACAGATCCAGTACTATGGTTAAACAGAAGGGTACTCAAGAGAATGAGGTCATTTCTAAAGCCAAAAAAAGCAGAATAAAGCTTTTCAAAGTCAGCAACATTGGGGATGAAGTAGTTCAGAGGCTATCTAGGAAGTAGCAGGGTGGACATTATAAGGATTAATGGTAGCCTTTTGCCAGGTAGCTAACTCTGACACAAAAAGAGGACTTTCCAGGATGCTAAGATACATGTAAAATTCTGCACAAGACATGAACTACACAAAGGTGAGGACTAGGACCAGATGTTCCCTGACATGAGTTTCCACATTGAGGAATACGAGCACTCCAGTTTATATTGCTCATTATATCAAGATGTAATCGCAATACAACCGGACTTCAAAACTTCCAATTCTATGTTCCAAATATAATAAGAACAATAAGTACTTAGTAAAACCATATTTCCCAATGGCATCTGGATCACTGAGCAAAAACATAACTAGGGCAAATTATGTTCATTTCTCTCCATTATTTTAAGGTTCCTGGGTGCTCATGTTGGGAAACCAATGTACAACACCAAACTACACACTGTAGGAGAAGCAAATATGAAAAGGATAGATAGCATCTGTGGAGCTTACAATCCAGTAAGATGATCCAGGCACATATATACTACTGCTTTAGAAAACAGAAATACCTTTATTTTTTTTTTTTTTTTCAGAAATACCTTTAGAGATACACCAAGTTCTGAGGAGATTCAAGGATAGAGCAAGAAAAGCATCGAAGAATCAAGACAGGCTACATAGAGATGATAGGATGGACTTAAAAGGATCAATGACAGCCTTCTGACAAGTAGACAGCCATTTGTCAGGGAAAGGAGAAGAGCCCTTCCAATGGGAGAGAACGTCAAGTCCCCTAAACCTGGGATACAGCAAAAGGTATATGAAATAGTAAGAATTAGGCCGGGGAGGCTGGTAGTACTGGACAGTTTTGTTTTGTTTTGTTTTGTTTTGTTTTGTTTTTAGTACTGGACATTTTTAATTCCAGTGTGAGATATCTGTACCTAAAAACAATTTCAGAAGACACCTAGTACAGATTTTATGACTTTACAACTATGGAAGTAACACCAGAAAGAGCAACGCAGAACAAAGACTCCTGTTCTCTTGTTGCTGAATCCTCACACAGAAGGCAATGCCTTATTCTGGATCACTCCAACTTATGGGAACTAATACTAAGACCCTGCCCAGACTACCTCACGCATGAAAAGGAACATGAAGAACAAATAATTTGAAGTAAGGCAAGTAGCAGAATGTCCCTCAGTTTGTGCTAGCATTAAACTTCAGCGTACAGAGGCAGTATGCAGTTTGATAAAAACGGAGGTGCTCAGGTCCCGCTCCCCTAATTCAGTCTGATCGATAATACCTTGAATCTCTGTTAGAAGCATCCCCAACGACTCACTCTTAGATGGTCCACAGGTCACATTTTGAAAAATCCTGCCCTACTGCAAAGTCCCCAGCATGGCACCGATATGGCCGGGCAGTAAGAACAGGTCCCATCACCTAAGATACTAACACATACCCAGACAACATGGAGCTAAGCGTACTTCAAGTGAGAGCCGGGCAAGCAAGGCTTGCCTAAGGCTGTAGCTCCAAAAGCCCCTGAATTCCAGTTTTTGTGCCAACCCAATTATGGTCCTTTCTTCAATTATAATCATGGAGTCAAATTAGGCAAATCTCTTTACTAGAATTCTGATGTTAAGAAATTCCTGAGAAAACAACTCCAATTTCTAAAATATGAAGCAATTACTGGCAGAAATTATTTGAATCAAGAAATATGGCAGGTAAACGAAAATGAAAAGTTCAGTTTTGCTGTCAAACCAAAATAAATATCAATGGGTCTTATTTTTTTTTTTTAGTCTCAGGACAAAACATAATCTAGACCCAATTACAACTAATTAAAATGAATGCTTATTTAAACTCAAATTTTTAGGTGAAGAGGTACAGGCCAGAGAAAAATGTAAGATGGTACAGGAGCTTGTCTCCAAGATGCGTGCTGTCGTCAATCCCTGCCTACCCCGCATCCTTCCCACGACTGCCTCTCTCCCATCTTTCCTAGCTGTTTTCTCATGGAGAGGTGAAGTCTATTTGACATTTTGGTTTGGGGCAGACCTGTGACTTCTCAAACCAAGAGAATACAGCCAAAGTAACACTGCAAGATTTCCTAAGCTCAGCCAAAGACGCCTTGCAAACTTTGGCCTTTGGCCAGGTCACTGGGAACACTCTTTGAAGGAAGTCAACTATGATCTGACTACCATGAGGCCACTATTAAATGATAAAGTCCAAGCCAGCCATGTAGAAGGACTATGTGAAGGCAGATGACCAACCTGCCTTCATCTATTCCAACTCTCACAAAGCAGGCATCAGACTTATGATAAGAAATGTGTATGTCCCAGCCACTATGTGACTGCAACCTTATGAGGACCAATCCCCCAAAATAACTGACCAACTGAACTGAGTCAACACAGAAGTTGTTTTAAACCACTATGCCTTAAAACAAAACAAAACAAAACAAACTAACCACTATGCTTTGGGGGTAGAGACTACAAAGCAACAGAACAGTCACCCAAGCCTTCACCCTACCTTATTTCTCAGCTTTTCTTTTCTTTACACAAACTTACATAGTATATTTACTGTTCCCAACACTACTTGGTGCTGTTGTTCACGACTGTCTAATAGGAATGCTACCAATAGGGAATTCCCTATTCACATATGGAGGCGGGGGGGGGGGGGGGGGGGGGGAGGAAGAGACAGTGGGGGAAGAGACCAGGGCTGTGGCAGTGGGTAGAGAATGGAGAACACTACTGTTCATGCTAATTCAAATTCCACCTATTTTTGCAAGTGTCACCTCCTTCCTAGTTATGGGCATATGAGGGGTAACCCTGCTCCACCAGGAGTTTTTTCTTTCCTTAAACAGTCTCTGCCACTCAGCATTTATATATTATTTTTTAGTAGGCAACCTGAACTTGAGATATTTTAAGTCCTTGAGAGACACAATTTTTTTGTATTTCTTTGTGTCCCAGTACTTCAAAAACCATAGTAAGGTACTCAATAAATACGACATTTGTTATTTTTTTTTTAAAGTTAAATACCTACGCAGAAATAGATTTAAATAAAGTCTGTTTGGGATAACTCAATAAAGCTTAAGTAGCTACACTTGCCTTAAAAAGGACAGTTTTTCTCACATATCCACACAGCTTCCTTCCTCACCTCCCTCAATCTATATTCAAAGGTCAACGAGGCTTTCCTTGGCTACCCGACTTAACATCGCACCCCCTCTTCTACTACTGCCTTTCAACATTCCTATCCCCTTTCCCTGTTTTATTTTTCCTCATTTCACTTATGATCTACTTTATCACGTATTTTACTCATTCATAACATAAGTTCCAGGAGCACAGGAATTTTTGTCTGTTTTGTCCACTGCTACTCCCATGCCCACACTAGTACCTGGTATTTAACACACGCCCATTGTCACTGCTGAATGAATGAATGAATGAATGAATGAACCAAAACCAAGAGTGGGTAAATCAAAAGCCTCTTATTTTAAACAATGAAGTTATCCCCTTAAAAAATAACTAAAACTGCTTCTAGAGTAGGGCAAAAAAGGCCCTGAGTCTAGTCACTGGCAAGAACTTTAAAAGTCCTTTCTGTGTTCAGTCAATGGCAGGTTAGCTTGACTTCTTCCTTTTCATTAACTGGTTTTTCTTTCAGCAAATATGACAGAGGCTATTTCTGAACCACATCAGCAACTCAGCAGCAGAAATTGCTGGAACAAGGAAGTGCAGCAATATGACAATCTGGGTTGGGAGGCACAGCCACCCAGGGAGACTGTGGAGCTAGACCTCCGCCTTCCCTCCTGGCACGTCAAGGTACTTGCTTTACAGCAACCACCTGTATACAAGGGATTCACCACACTGTTTAATGGCTTCGAGTAATTTCCATTTCTGCTCCTCACTTCTTTCTTTCCCCGCTTCCTAACAGTCTCGTGATTTCTACTGGTCTGCTGACTTCTTCGGCAAGTCCCATAAAAATATCAGCCCCTATTAAACTTTACCCCTACCGGTTAACCCATCATTTGACGGTGACACGCTACTGAGTCACCAGACTCCTCCGCTGCCTGCGAGGAAGGGGACAGACCAGGCAAGAGTAACCCCGTCCAAGAGTCACTGTCTGGCCTCCGCCGCGCCGTTGGGACAAAACCCCACTCTTACGACCCACCTCCCTGACGAAGATTTTAAGGGAAAAACGAAATCAGACTGTAGCTTCCGCGGGGCGCGGCAGTAACTTCCGTGACCGAACTGGGGGGTTATGCTGTATGCTGGCAAATCGAACTCCAATAAAAAAATCAACATAAAAAAAAAAAACCAAACGTGGGACAGCTCGGGTGGCTCGGCGGGTTAGCGCCGCCTTCAGCCCAGGGCATGACCCCGGGGTCCCGGGTTCGAGTCCCACATCGGGCTCCCTGCTTGGAGCCTGCTTCTCCCTCTGCCTGTGTCTCTGCCTCTCTGTCTCTCTCTCTCTCTGTCTCTCATGGATAAATAAATAAAATCTACAGAAATTAAAAAAAAAAAAACACGTAAACACGTTCCTTTTCTTTCCTTCGGCAGGTACACCGAGATTACGGTAGGCACCACCTCTTGGTCTCTGCAGACTCCCCTGCTTTCAGGATCCGCGGAGGCCAAGCCTGACATGGAGAGCCTTCCCCACCCTTCCCTCCGACTGCATTCAGGGTCCAGCCGAGGGCCTACTTCCTCGGCGAGAGCCTCTCTCCGGGGTCCTCCCAGCGGTTTCGGACTCGTTACTAACCACGTCGCCGACGCGCGCGGCCGCCTCCCGGGGGCCTGCGGGGCCGCGCGGGCCGAGATGCCACCGTCCAAGGCACCGGCTTGGCGCGGCGCTCAAGGCTCCGGCCACCCAGCGAGGGCCCGACTCTTCCACCGACCGCGGCCGCCCGCGGGGACAAATAAATGCATTCCCGCGACCAGAACTTAGAGGAGGGGAGCACTCTGTCCAGCCCTGCGCTAGCCGCCAAGGACCGAGGACCCAACGCCACCCCAGACCTCCGAAGGCTGGGCGACCGCCTGCGGTGCTGCCTCCCGAGCCCCCCCGCCCCCACCTATTTCCGGAACCGCGGTTCCAACGCCACCTGGCCCCGACCCTTCCCAGCCTCGCGGCGACCTAAGAGCAGTTCTGGGAATCTTCTCGGAGGGAATCACACCGGCGTTAACGGAGGGGCAAGCGCGGGGCCAGCGCAGAGGCCGGTGATCCTCTTTTGTGACACTAGGGCACACTGATCCCGTCTGCCTTACTGGGGCGCTACAAAGAATAAGCAGTGTTTGGGGCTTGGGTTTTTTTTTTTTTTTTTTTTGTCTTTTTTTTTTTTAAATGCACAGAAAGCGGCTGACTCGAACACAGGGAGACACAGGTGTTGGGGAAATCTTATCTCTCTTCCTCGAAAGCGCTGGCACCGTACTCTGCAGTTAAGGGCCTCGGGAGCGGGCCAGCTGGCGGAGCCGGCGAGCGGCACGCCCCGGGTCCCTCCTGCCCGCGCCGGACCTCACCTTGGTGGTCGTAGACGCTAATGTAGGAGATGCCCACGGCCATGCACCACACCACGAGGCTCGCGATGTCCGAGAAGCTGGGCTCCTGCTCCTCTTCGGTGACCACCAAGCCCATGTGCACCGGCAGCTTCTCCAGGGAACGGCCGTCCGCGCGCCAGCGCAGCCGGGGGTGGGCGGCGGCCGGGCCCGGCCTCCCGCGCGGGTGCCGGGGGTGCCGGCGGTTCCTGCCGGCGGCCGGGGGCTTGCGGAGGGTGAAGCCGAGCGGCGCTAGGACCGCGGCGGAGGCGGCGCGGCAGCAGCGCCGCCAGATCCAGTTCCAGGTGCCGAACCGAACGCGGAGCCAGGAGGTGAGCGTGCGGTGCAGACAGAGCAGCGCGTGCAGCACCCGCCACACCAGCTCGTACAGCCCCGTCATACTCTCGTGGCGCCCGGGCACCCTCTCCTCCCTCCCTCCCACACCCGCGGCGCGACGGCTCTTTATCCAGCCCTGCGGCCGGCGCGGGCCATCGCTCCACGTTCCCCCGCCCCCCACGCCCGAACCCCTTTCTACTGCCAACACCTCACCTCGCCCCCGCCGCCATCTTCCTCCTGCCGCGGCGGCCCCGCCCCCACGAGTACATGGACAGTTCTGATTGGGCCGTGCGGGCCTCTGACGCGGCGCCCGGGGCCGCGGATGTGGCCCAAACCCGCGCAGCCAGGGAGGGCGAGCGCCTGCGAACGGAGCGGGCCGGGGGCCGCGGGCGCCCCCTGGAGGTGCGGAGGCCGAGGTGCAGACGCCGCCAGTCTTGGCGGGCAGGACACCTGGCTCGGAGATGGGAACGCGCGAGGTCAGGGACTTCGCGTCCCTCGGGGCCTTGGGTGTCTCCTGCGGTCTCCTTTCATGGCTTCCAAGGAGTAGGCGTGGCCCGACGGGATTGGAAATTACGGACGCCAGAGAGAACCTCGGAAAAGAAGGGAGCGTGCAGCAAGTGTGAGGCTGGGGATGAGCGAGGGTCTCGGGAAGGAAGTGAGTGTGCAGACGCGGGAGCGTGCCCCGACACAGGGTCTTCGGTCAAGCCTTGAACCTGAGGTCCGTCCTTCCTAAAGTGCGAATGGAGATCTTTACTAATGCTTTCTTTTTTTTTTTTAAGATTTTATTTATTTACTCATGAGAGACACACAGAGAGAGGCAGAGACACAGGCAGAGGGAGAAGCAGGCTCCATGCAGGGAGCCCGATGTGGGACTCGATCCCAGGACCCCAGGGTCATGCCCTGAGCCAAAGGCAGATGCTCAACCGCTGAGCCACCCAGGTGCCCCTTCATTCTATCTTTTTTTTTTTTAAGATTTTGTTTATTTATTTATGAGAGACACAGAGAGTTAGAGACACAAGCAGAGGGAGAAGCAGGCTCCCTGCGGGGAGCCCGACGTGGGACTCGACCCCGGGTCTCCAGCAGCCCGCTCTGAGCCGAAGGCAGATGCTCACTAAACCACTAAGCCACCCAGGGATCCCCCAAAATCTTTACTAATGTTCTTGCGACACGATTTTGCCTGTGTCTTTCCCCTCTGTATGGGATCCTTGCTGGCTGTCTGTTGCTTAATGCATAAAATGGGGTTCCACGGCCCGGCAATCGGATCGGTTTATTCTTTTGTTCATTCAGCGAGCGATGGCTGGCTACCTGTATGACTGACCCGGGTGACCGACACTGGGGGAACCTGCCCGTGTACCCACACCATCCCCTTCACACAGCCTTATGCTCCAGCCAGTCAGGACTACAAAGTGTTCCTGCGGGCCAGTCTTGTACTTCCCTGCAGCAGGCCTGTCCCGTTTTTGCCCCTTTTGCTCACTTCCTTTCTCCTCGATGTCTAGCTCCCCAGCAGGTATTCCCCAAGCCCCAACCCATTTCCTAAGCACCGTCTTACATGCCAAGTCCTCAGTGAAAACTCCCTTGATGGGGCACCTGGGTGGCCCAGTCCATTAAGTGTCTGCTTTCGGCTCAGGTCATGATCCCAGGGTCCTGGGGTCAGCCCTGCATGGGGCTCCCTGCTCAGCGGCATCTGCTTCCCCCCTCACTGTCTGTCCTTCCTCCCTGCTTCTGTTCTCCCTCTCTCTCAAATAAATAAAATCTTTAAAAAAAAAGAAAAATTCCCTTTGTCCCCTAGCGGGAGATGTCTTCCTCCCTGTAAATCTCACCACTCCTTGTAAATTTCCCAGCTAATTTACAGCACTTTCCATCTTCATGTACAGATTTACCCTTGGAGAATATAGAGGTTTAGGGGCCCCAACACTCCCCTCCTCCTCGGTCAAAAATCCTAGTATAACTTTTGACTCCCCCAGAACTTAACTACTAACAGCCCACTGTTGACCAGAGCCTTACCAGTAACATAGACACTTGATTAACACGTATTTTGTATTTTATATGTATTATGATCCATATTCTCATAATAAAGTAAGCTGGAGACATAGAAAATGTTATTAACAAAATCATAAGGAGGAGTACGTTGACAGTACTGTGCTGTAGCCAAAAAAAAAAAAAAAACCTACATCGGAGTGCACTCGCAGAATTCGTACCCTGGGGTTGTCCAAGAATTAAATGTGGGCGTATACATGAAGTATTATTACGTGTTTATATAACACATATAAAACAATTTCATTTGTGTAATGCCTACCTACTCTTTGTTCTCTTAAGCCCTTTCTCCCTTTGGGAAACATCTGATAACATCTTGGCTACATACCTTACTGTTCCAATCATTATCACTTTTTGGACTGGTCTCATTTTCCAAGACTGACCGCTTTATTTTGAAACTGGAATCTCATGTTCCTCTCAAAGTTTTCCTCTCTTTGGCAGTTCAGCCTAAGGAACTGAAGGCTGAACACCACGCATACCCTACACGCACTTCTACCTCTCTCAGTTTCCTCTGCACTTTTGACTCCCGTGATGGACAAAGAAGAGGGAGATGGGAAGGGCAGTGACCGGGAAAGCCTGCAGTCTTCTTCCTCACTAGCCACTGCTGGTGTTTATGTGATTCCAGGATGCTCTGCTAAGGAAGCTCCCAGGCACGAGTCCTTCTGAAATTTGGGTGTGGATTCCAAAGGACATCTCCTTACACACACACACACACACACACACACACACACACACACACTTAACCAAAGGGGTTCTGATCCCATATCTATCTGACAGTACTCACCACCCCCAACATGAAGATCCTGGCTCCTCAACTGTTTTGTTATTTCCTCCAAGAGTAACCAGAGGAAGGTTCACAGGTCTCCCGGCTTAAAAACATCCAGCCTCCAAGGGTGCCTGGGTGGCTCAGTCGGCTAAGCATCTGACTCTTGATTTCAGCTCAGGTCGTGATCTCAGGGTCATGATCTTAGGGTTGTGTGATTGAGCCCTGCATTGAGCCTCTCTGTCTCTCTCTCTCTCACTCAGATAAATAAGTAAATATTCAGCCTCTACAAGGAAGTAGGGAGGAGGCCTCCACTTTTCTTTTTCTTTCTTTTTTTGCGTCTTTCAGTAGGCTAGGGATGGAAGTGTCCGGTGGCTGCTCTCAAATTCTGGCTATTTCTCTGCACTTAGAATGAGGTAGGTTTCCTGCACCCCAATGTTTCTGGCAGCAACGTCCACAATAGCCAAACTGGAAAGAGCCCAAATGTCCATCGGCAGATGAATGAATAAAGAAGATGTGGTATTTATATATATAGAATGGAGTATTACTCAGCCATCAAAAAATGAAATAAGAGATTCTTAACTCTAAGAAACAAACTGAGGGTTACTGGAGGGTAAGTGGGTAGGGGGATTGGGTAACTGGGTGATGGGCATTGAGGAGGACACATGATATAATGAGCAGTGGGAATTATATGCAACTGATGAATCCTTGAACTCTGAAACTAGTAATATACTGTATGTTAATTAATTGAATTTAAATAAATAAAATTTTAAAAAAGAAGATGATAGGTTTGATGCCTTTTGTTTTCTGCCGCAATTCTGGGATAACAGGAAAACGTAATAATATCCTATTGGGCATATCCGTTCAATCCAAAGTTTATGCACTTCTTTCTTTTCTAAAGAATTTATTTTGTCATTTTCAAAAGAAAGTAGTGAATGGGGCACTTTTAGGAATGTTAGGGGTTCATATGAATATAACAAATTTTGGACTTTTTTTTAAAGATTTTATTTATTTATTCATGAGAGACAGAGAGAGAGAGGCAGAGACACAGGCAGAGGGAGAAGCAGGCTCCATGCAGGGAGCCGACGTGGGACTCAATCCTGGATCTCCAGAATCACACCTGGGGCCGAAGGCAGGCACTAAACCGCTGAGCCACCTGGGCTGCCCAAAATTTTGGACTTTTTTTTTTTTTCGGCTAAAGTACTTTATTTTTTTTAATAATAAATTTATTTTTTATTGGTGTTCAATTTGCCAGCATACAGAATGACACCCAGTGCTCATCTCGTCAAGTGCCCCCCTCAGTGCCCGTCACCCATTCACCCCCACCCCTCGCCCTCCTCCCCTTCCACCACCCCTAGTTTGTTTCCCAGAGTTAGGAGTCTTCAATTTTGGACTTCTTAAGCATAACTCCCAACACCAAGTTCTACCAGAGGCAGAAAAATGCAGAAAGAATTGCACAGCTTCAGAAAGATAGCAAGTCTCTGACATTATGGGGACATACATACTGTGTGATTCCAAGTGTATGACACTCCTGATAGGTCATATTGACATCCCTGCTATATCTCAGTCTGGTTCTGGTGCTTGTTATTCTCTCTTCATGTTTTGTTTTTGCCTTTTAGAATGTGTTGTAAGTTTTTTTTGAGGATTGGATGTGATCTACTTGGTGAAAGGAAGTAGTGTGAGCAGTCCTTTAGGATTGTGGTGGTGATGTGGATGGAACTGGAGGGTATTATGCTGAGTGCAGTAAGTCAATCGGAGAAGGACAAACAGTGTATGTTCTCATTCATTTGGGGAATATAAATAATAGTGAAAGGGAATATAAAGGAAGGGAGAAGAAATGTGTGGGAAATATCAGGAAGGGAGACAGAACATAAAGACTCCTAACTCTGGGAAACGAACTAGGGGTGGCGGAAGGGGAGGAGGGCGGGGGGTGAGGGGGAATGGGTGACGGGCACTGAGGGGGACACTTGATGGGATGAGCACTGGGTGTTATTCGGTATGTTGGTAAATTGAACACCAATAAAAATTAATTTATTAAAATAAAAACATACCCCCCCCCCAAAAAAAGGATTGTGGTGGTGAGATGCAGAGGATGGGAAGGGTTCTGCACTCCTATGATCAGGCCTCAATCTTTTAGGGAGGCTGCACCGCTGGTCTGTGAACTCACAAGTGTTTTCAGTTCCCCAACCCACTCCCCCTCCCTGATGTGAGCCAGGATGGCTGGAGAGGGCTGGGGTTGGGTATTTCCCTTCCCCAGGACCAGATAAAAGCCCAGTAATTTAGATCATGATAAAATAGTTTCTCTGGAGAGCTCATCTTGTTAAGAAGAATAGAATGCTCTGGCATATTTCAAAAATGGTTGCTTTCCTCCTGCTGCTGCCAGAAGCGTGAGGTGGTTTTTGTCTCTAATATTCACTTGGGAACCTGGTTAGTTCTTGAAGGTAAAAATTACGTAGGTGTGGGAGACACACGTAAGAGTGTCAGCCTTTTCCACCCCACCCCCCAGACTTTTTAATTCTCAGTCTTGTCCACTCCAAGCCTCCAGCAATTTATCAGTTACAGTTTGGGTTTTTCTGCCATAGTACTGGTTCCTGAAGAGGTCCCGGCTGAGGGCTTTCTGCTCCTAAGTTGTGATTCTCTGCATTCACCTGTCTCTCTAATATGGGGAGCTAGCAGTTTGCCTTGTGACCTCACTTCTCTTCTGGATCGAAAAAGAGTTGTTGATCTTTGAGTTTGTTTGGCGTTTTTATTTGCTGTTACAAGATTGATAACTTCCAAGCTCCTTACATGATGGATCATAAACTGTGAGTCCGCTACTAATTTTTTGAAAGCTTTATTAGAATACAGCCATATCCATTTATTTATGAATTATCTATGGCAGAGTTGAGTAGTTGCAACAGGGACTGAAAAGCCCATGAAGTCTCAGATATGTACCCTTAGATCATTTACCAAAGTTGGCCAGCCTGGCTTAGATTACAAAAGTACTTAAATAAAAGGGTCTTTATTCTGATTGGTTTCTGGAGGCTATAGAGTGCTTACATAAGTCTAATCTTCCTAGAATTCCCAGAAAATAAAAAACCCAAACTAGGTACTGGATTTTTAAAGGGGGGAAAAAAACCCTTTCTCACAGAAACTGCTAGGTCCAAAATCTAAAATAAGAATCCAAAATCTTTGGGTAAATCACACTTGTCTGATAGTTTGGGTTTTTAAAAAGTCTGTAAGATTATGCCTTAGATTTGTCTTCTCATAAAGAGACTAGTTAATCTGAACTTCCTGAGTTCTTGTACTATGTTATTGATCAGATACTTTTACTCCCACATAATGTTTAAAAATAGGAAAAATGTAAAATTATATGTTCAACCATTTAGCACTATGTAAGTTGTATGTCAGCATTATGATCTGTAGTATGTTATTTTATTTTATTTTTAAATATTGTATGTATTTATTTGGGAGAGAGAGATAGTGAGAAAGAGCATGAGCCGGGGTGGGGGGAGGGGGTGGGTAGGGAGAAGTGGGTGCCCCGCTGAGCAGGGAGCCTGACGTGAGGCTCAATCCCAGGACTCTGGGATCATGACCTGAGCCAAAGGCAGACGCTTAAATCCACTGAGCCACCCAGACGCCCCTGTAGTATGTCATTTTAAATAGAACTTCCAAGGCCCTTAGTTAACTTTAATGGTTAAAAATAATATTAGATCAGGTTAATTGATTAATTGGTATGAGTTACATAGAAAACTTCTAAGCATAGAATACTGAAACATATGTCACCAGTTATATATCTATCCACAGAGTAGATATATATCTTATGTGTACACTATATATATGCATATGTACATATATTGTATAAACACACACATATATATGCTAAAATAGATCTTAGTATATATACGTTAATGTGCATAGCTTGTACTTCATATATAAAAGATTGACCAGGGGCTCCTAGGTGGCTCAGTCAGTTAAGTGTCTGACTTCTGTTCAAGTCATGATCTCAAGGCTCTGGGATCCAGCCCCGGGTGGGGCTCCTTGCTCAGCAGGGAGTCTGCTTGTCCCTCTCCCTGCTTGTGCTCACGCTCATGTGAGTGTGCTCTCTCTTAAATAAATAAATAAAATCTTAAAAAAAAAAAAGATTGACCAATTTGACTACCTAAAGGTTAAAATTTTTTATAAGACAAAAAAAAAAAAAACATCATAAACCAAGCCAAAAGAAAAATGATGATCTTGGAGAAAATGTTAGTGATGTATCTGACAAAACAGAGATAATAGCCCTACTATATGAAGAAATCCTACAAATTGCTTTTTACAAAAGACAAAGACCTGATTTTTATTTTATTTTATTTTTAATTTTTATTTACTTATGATAGTCACAGAGAGAGAGAGAGAGAGAGAGAGAGAGAGAGCCAGAGACACAGGCAGAGGGAGAAGCAGGCTCCATGCACCGGGAGCCCGATGTGGGATTCGATCCCGGGTCTCCAGGATCGCGCCCTGGGCCAAAGGCAGGTGCCAAACCGCTGCGCCACCCAGGGATCCCAAGACCTGATTTTTTTTTAAATGGGCAAAGTGTACAGATAGATCACTGACAGAAGAGGAAACACAAAGGCTCACAAGCATAAAAACGTGCTCGACCTCACAAGTAGTCAGTGAAGTGAAAATTAAAGCAATGACATATTGTTTTTTCACTCATCGAACTGGCAAAAAGTAAAGACTAAGGGTAAATGCTGATGACCATGTAGAAACATCTACAAACATTGCTGCTGACTTGGTACATTTGGAGGAGATAATCTTTGTAAAATGATTTGATAGGATAGGTTATAATTAAAAGTGCACATAACATAGGGATTCCATTTTGAAATTTCATTACATTTCCAAGTGCACAATTATCATGAGCTGCTTTTCATATAATACATGGACATTTATTGTCTATCAGACAGTATTATTTTTAGTGGCATTTGTGATTCTCTTTTCTTTTTTAAGTGGTTGGTAAATTAATCCTAAAGCAGAAATTAGTACTGTAAGCCTGAATAACAATGATCTAACACTGGGTAGGGCAGTTTGTGTGTGGGGGGGGGGGGGGTGTGCTGTGGGGAGAGAATAGGTGAGAAGGAATAACTATATCCTGAGTATTTTTCTGAAACCAAGATAGATTGGGATAAGGACACTCTAGAGGCAATTGTCAGTGGCTGTTTTAAAAGTTGAATAGTGGCTATTAGATAAAATCCTCTGTATTGGATTCCTAAAAACAGTTTTTCATGAAAGCCTATAGAGAATATTAGAACAATATTCTACCTTAGAGAGAAAAAGATAGGGAAATCTATCATACCAGCTCTTCCCTGTCAGAGCAGATACCATCTAGAATAAAGGCAATCCTAGAGCTCAGAAACAGTGCCAGTAATGTTACTGAATTGAACTGCTAAGATAATCTATTATTATTACTGGGATGATACCAATTCCACAAAGTTCATTCTTACCACTGTGCTTTGGGGCACGTTGACCATTCCCTGAGGTTTCAGACTAATAAGCTGGCAAGAATCCAATTTTTAACATTCGCTACATCATTATACGATGGAAAAACATTGAATTTCTGGTTGACTTGTAAAGATAGTAGTTTTTCATTTATGTGCACATTTTTAGCAAATTTAGCTAAGAGCAATATAGCTAATTGACCAAATGATGAGTAGTGTAACTGAGCCATGACCTCTGGCACAGTAGAGTTTTAAAAGAATGATTATTCTGTTTCTCAGGTGAAATCCTGAGATTGGCTACAGCCTCAATACCAGCATATTATTTGATGAGGGGACATAATGAACTAGAGAAAAAAGGGCTTCTTTTGAGAAAGAAGAGTTCTCTGAGCATTGGCCTTAGAGACATCTTTTTCATCTAAAACCAAGACATCCACGAACCATCAAGTCAGGGAGAAGATTCAGAGGGCAACAAAACAGAGGATTTGAGAAGACGAGTGAGCCCCTTTGCAAAGACCTTAGCAGAAAGCCTACACATCAAAAGAAGGCAAGTCTAGACTTGCTGCTATTGCATATATTGCATAACAGAACATTATAAAGTCTGTAAGGGAAAACTCTTTAAATTTTATAAACTCTGAGCATTTCCAATAGAAACTAGAAATGCTCCTGAAGAGACCATCAGCTCTGATAAAAGTAGTACTTCCTGTGTGACCATGTGTGTGTGTGCCAGAAAGGAGCATCTGTGCCTTCTATTGAGATCATTCATTTCAGTTATTCATTCACTTTGGTTATTCTCACTCCCTTTCCCAAGGCTGAGTGGAAGATTAGTCTTTCATCAAAGAACAATCAAGCCCTTACAGGGGGCAATTTAAAGGCTTCAACCAGGATTTGTATTACCAAGGGGGCAGCTACTGGGAGGGTTATAACCAGGCAGTGGCTCAGTTCTGACTTTTGGCAGGTCCTAGAAGGCATGAAATAGAAGAGGGAAAGCAGCAAGAGGATAAAAATGTTTTTAGGAGGGACACATACTATTCACTGTGTCATCCTAGGAGGTGCCATTTATATATGCCACTGTGTGATTGGCATCTGGGGAATAGGACAGTGAATGTCTCCATCTGGAGAGAGAGGAAGATTTGCAAATTAGGGGGACAATTAAGGAAATGTTTTTCTTCCGTATAGTTTAATTCAAAAAGAATTAATACAAGGAGCTAGTACTACAGTCCCCGTTTTACAGATGTGGGAATGGTGGCGCAAAAAGGTAACATAGGACAAACTAGTCTCAGGAAGTTTATCTCCCCTTTTCCTTATCTACCACCAAGTAATCCCCCTTTTTTCAGGCATTGAGTGGATTCCTGTGCCCAAGATGACCGCCCCTTCTCCAACTCCAGTAACACTCAACCTACACCTGCCTTCCAGGATCATAGTCTATATTTCATCCTTCTAAACATTAGAAGAATTCTAAATTTCATCTGCCCTATAGCTCAATCTTGCCCTCTAGCTGCCTCCTCACATTAGTAGCTAAATACTTGATTTTTTAAAATCGTTACATGAATATAAATGTGTGATAACTGGGCATTAAAATTTCCTTATCCTTTTCTATTTTGTCCTCCCCTGCCTTTGCCTTTTCTTATTTTTTTTTTTTGTAAATTTATTAATAAACTTAGTGAAGAGCCCAAAATTGAGATAGACAGTATAGGTAGGTAGGTAGGTAAGTATGTAGATGGATACATGTGTGCATACATATATATATTGTTGTGGACTGAATCATGTCCCCCAAATTTCTTATGTTAAGCCCTAACCGCCAATGCGATTGTACTTGGAGATAAGACTTAGGCGGGTAATGAACATTAAATGAGGTCATGAGCATGGGGCCCTAATCCAATAGGACTGGTATCCTCATAAGAAGAAGAGACATCAGGGATCCCTGGGTGGCTCAGCAGTTCGGCGCCTGCCTTCAGCCCAGGGCATGATCCTGGAGTCCCGGGATCATGGTTCCTGTGTGGAGCCTGCTTCTACCTCTCAATGTATGTGTGTGTGTGTGTGTGAGTGCATGCGCGCGCACCTCTCATGAATAAATAAATAAAATCTTAAAAAAAAAAAAAGAAGAAGAGACACCAAAGATCTTTTTCCATGCATGCACACACCCACACACAGAGGAAAGGCCATGTGAGGACATAGCAAGAAGTCAGCGGTCTCCAAGCCAGGAACAGGGGCCTCCCCAGAAACCAACCCTGATGACATCTCAGTCTAGAGCTTTCTAGCCTCTAGAACTGTGAGAAAATAAATTTCTGTTGCTTAAGCACCCAGCCTGTGGTTTTGCTATGGCTGCCAAAGCAGATGAATTCCCATGCTTTATGGAATATTTTACTATCCTGGACATTGTGAGTAGAGCGTCCTGAGTGAATCTCACAGCAAATGCTATGGTAGAAGGAGTACTGGACAGAGGTAGAACGCCCAGATACAGTCAGGTACCAGTTCTGCCACTTTCTATGCATATGAACCTGACCGTGACTTTACCCCTATGAGACTGCATTCTCACACCTGTAAAAGACTAGATTCCTTCTCAAGGACCTCACAATTTGGGAATTCTGGTTATCAATACTCAGGCAACGGCAGTGGGGATAATTTATTACATATCACAAATCATTGGTTTTTCTTAGAATTGTAGGTCTGACACATTACAAGAGTTGAAACCCACACAATAACCAGAAAAAAACATGTATAAGTTCCCTTATTTCTGTACTTCTGTGTTTTGGTAGTTGAGATACCTGTCAGTGTGCCAGGGAGTACTAGTAGCCACTGTAAAAATAGGACTCCTTTTCCAGGAATGTCAATTTCATAAAAATTTGGGGAGAAGAAAATGTGGACACAAAGCAAGTAATACAAATTCTGAGTAAAATTTTAAGTCATGACACTGTAGAAAAAGCTCAAGCTTCTGGTGGGCATATTACTCATATGCTCAATCACTACTCTTTCTCTTCCTTTAGGAGCATTTTGTTGGAAAACTTTGTAAAACAAATACTGCAACAGATAAATCTTACTAATTAGAAAAGAAGCCAATTTAGATGGGATTTCAGATTTACATGCTAGTAGATCATATTTACAAGTAGATTAATAGAAAAAATGTATTCTATAGTCCCATCTCTATCCCCAGACAGGCAACTCTCAAAAGTACACATTTCATCAAAAGGAAGGGAGTTTGGGGATTTCGGTGGGCTCAGGGAACATTGAATATAACTCACAATACAACTCTTCAAGGTCATTGCAGGGACATCATAGTATATAAGATGCCAATTTACATTTCCTTTTCTGGTTTCCCCTTGGTCTTGGTAAGACTGTCAGACAATACTATTGTCCCTTAGCCAAGGGTGAATATATGACCCAAGTTAGGCCAACTGGTCTCTCCTTCTGATGATATGAATGTTGAGAAGAGGGAAGCTAACACATAATAGTGGAGGCTCTTCATTCTGCACCGAGAAGGTTGAAGAAGCTAAGGGCCTCTCCAACACAGTGTTCTTTCTGGGACCCTGAAGCAGTTCCAACCCTGTTCTTTCCAGATTCTGCAGCTTTTCCTTTGATTCTGTGAGCAAGTCCCATTCTTTCCAAGTCCATTTTTTCTTGCTTAAGTGGGAGTCCAAAGCCTGTAGTGTAGGCCTGTAGGCACCAGCTTCATACACAAAAGTCATCACTTTACATGATAAAATGAACAACTCTATTTGCAGGAAGCTAACCAGATGGCAATTTTATTTGATATTATTTGTGTAGATTTCAGTATCAAATACAAATTACTTTTTAAGTGGAAGGAATCTTACATCTTTTTACCATTATCTCTTTCTCCTTTCCTCCCCACCTCAACTTTCATTTCATTCTTTAAAAAAAAAAAACAGAAACAAGAAAAACTTACAAAAAAAGAGTCCTACATATCTAAATTTATTGTATATTTTTGCTTAAGAGATTGAACACTAAAAAACTTTTGTGGAGTATGTTCAAAACAGTGCAACTATTCTGTGTGATACTACAATGATAGATACATGTCACCATATATTTGTCCAAATCCCCAGAATGTACTTCACCAAGAGTGAACCCTAGTGTAAACTATGGACTTTAGGTGATGATGATGTGTCAGTGCAGGCGCATCAATTGTAATAAATCTCCCACTCTGAAGGGGGGTTTTCCAATGTGGGAGGCCATGCATGTGCAGAAGTAGGAGGTATATGGGGAAATCTCTTTACCTTGCTCTCAATTTTGCTATGAATCTAAAACAGCTCTAAAATGAAGCCTATTTAAAAGAAAAACTTTATCTAAACTGTAAACAAGCTCA